>NC_056733.1:23376565-23379065 GCF_019279795.1 Protopterus annectens
TAGAAATAAACAGCTCTTAACAAAGACTGCTATGGCCAGTATTGCATGCACACATCACGTCTCATCTCTACACTACTGTATGCCTCTCCAATCATTACCAACCTTATGAAATCTAACTTAACCAAACTACAAGCCTGCTATAACAAAATCGCCAAATTTGCTACTAACACTTCCTACAGATCGCACCACTGTCTTGCACTCAAACAGCTCAATTGGCTTGAACTTCCTCACCTACTTCTATATAATCAACTTACCCTGTCACAAAAAAATCTGTATCATCCTGAGAAAACCCCTTCACTACAAGACCTGATAATTCCGTACTCCTGTACCAGAAACTTCTGCTCCACTAACAAACTTCTCCTCAAAGTAACTAAAGATAATAATGCTGCTGGTTCATCCCTCTACTCGAACACAATAGCCAAACAATGGAATAAACTTCCCCCTCTCATCACAGCTATACCTTCCATACATGAATTTAAAAAGCCCTTAGAAATACATTTGTTGAACTCATGGCTGTGCAACTGTGACAGTCCAGGTTAATAGTAAGGCCCTCCTTTCCCTCCCTGTATCTCCTTATTTATCCTACCTTCTTACCATACTTGTTCTCTCCTGTCTTAGTATTATGTCAACTGTTCCTTACCCTTACTTTATTTAATGACAGCTGTTAAAATGCAACAACTAATATCTGTTGAAACTATTATTTTAAATTGATGATGCTGTTATATAATTTTATGTCATATGTTAACTAATGCTCATTATCGTTGATATACTGTACTGTGCGAATACAAACTGTAAACTATTATTGTACATAAATTCAAATCAAAATCTATTAATGCATCCGTAAACGTTATTTATGGAGCTTTTCTCCCTGAGCTTCCACTGAAGAAGGATTCATGTCCAGTCAGACTTTCCCAGTAAACAAATGAAAAATAAATAAAATATGGACCTTTTAATTAATATTATAATTAGTTGTCACTATGACACTGTCATAATACATTTTCAAATAAAGTCAAGACAAGTGTGACAGCTTCAAGACAATAAATACAATTATCCTTCTGAAGAAATAATTGAGCTTATTACTATATCTTGTATAACAACAATTAATTTTTAACAAATTAGCTTAATTAAAAAAAGCCATATCTTGGAACTTACACAATTTTTATTCAATAATCAGAGGTGAACATCTGAGTTATAGATAGCTGAAGAAAGGAAATGGATAATGTGGAAGATAATGTACTTCTGGGAATTTGAATGACATATAAATAGCTAAAGAAATCAAAAATGTGTCTGGTTATCTAGAAAAAAGAGCCACATTCCAAAAGAGTTGCGCTCAGTGCAAGTCTGGTCTGATTCCAAAAGACTTGCTCTCTATGTAAGTACTTACTTTAGTGTAAGGCCTATCTATAAATGAGAGTAAGTCTTTTTGAACTGGGCTCAATGTTTTATGTCTTCATTTAATACTTGAAGATGTATACAATGAGTTTGTTTTGGAATATAACATAATTGTTACGGACATGGTTAGAACTTATAACTGTTTCAGTTTACACAAAGAATAAAAAAATAGCTGCTTCATTTAAATAGTATTGGGTCTCAGCTGGTTGGAGCTTCAGTCAAATAAAAAAAGAAATTTGTAAAAAATATGTTTTTGCATGGAGCCAAGCTCAACACAGTCCATTATTTAAAGTTACAAATACCATAGTTATACAATTATGAAAGAAAATAAACACACTACATCACTGCCAGCACTTATACAATAACCACAGTGATGGTGATTTGCCATCAGAAATACAAACTAAGGACTGGATATTGAAGAAACAAAATTGATGAGCTTCAAATCCATTCAGTTATACAGTAAGAAAAGATAAGATATTGCCTTCTAAGTCAAAGACTTTTGGATAAATTAATTGGGTAATATAGAGGATAACACATTCCTTGGTATATGGATAGCAGTGAAACAAAGTCAAAAATCACCATCTATCTGGTTAGGTTTGCATTGGTAATGTTGGGTAGTCTTTTTTCTTATGCGCACATTCTTTTTGCGAGGATGTTGAGAAACACAATTGTCACATGCCATAACTGCTAAATGCATCAAACGGTAAACATTCATCATGGTGTTAACCTAGGAATGAGTACTTGCAAGGAGGACAGGGGAAGTCTATTAGGGAAGTGTGGGATGTGATAATAACTTTGAAAATGTCATTATTCTGAGAATGTGCACAATTAGTAAATCAGTATAAAAGCGATCAGCCTCACAGTAGCACTAATGTAGCAACTAGTATGCACATGCTATATCTATGTAGATTGACTAATATAAATATAAATAAGGATGCGAGAAATTTAATACACTACACATTTGTCTGACACATAATTCTCCTAAACAAACATACTTAAACCATAGCTGCTCAACAGTACATTGTGTAGAAATATTTGCTCTAAGCATAATATGTCAGAAAAAAGAATATTGCCAACATACTGATCAACAAGGAGAATTGTTGAATTT
>NC_056733.1:23719065-23816565 GCF_019279795.1 Protopterus annectens
CTTTTCTCCCCGGGCCTCCACTGAAAATGGGCTCTCTGGGCCCAGTGGACTTCCCCGGTAATCAAACTGGAAATAAATAAATAATAAATAACATGACCAAAAGTGTTCTCTCTTCACAAAGATAAAAATAATTCCTGGAATAAATGGTAGAAATTCATCCAAGGGAAGACTGAAATCTTTTATTTGTATAATGAACTCTGACAAAAATTCAGCAGCAGGAAGAGTATAAATTATGTCCTGTCTTATTCAGGTTTATTAGTTTATTTTAATATAACTAATGCCTTACGCACGTGTGTGTGTGTGTGTGTGTGTGTGTGTGTGTGTGTGTGTGTGTGTGCACACACACACACACACATATATATATATATATATATATATATATATATATATATATATATAGGTACATGCCACACTATCAAAACTCTCACTCGTTGAAGTCTGTTTCATTGAACACAACTCACAGAAAAACTCACTAAAAATAGATGAAAACATCTAAATAAGTGTTTTTGCAAGGGGCAAGCCTCCTTGCACTCCCATTGTTACCCACTAACTTAAATATACCAATGTCAAGACCACACAGTACCATAGAAGGTGTCAAAAAATCCTCTATTTCTACTATTCTGCAGTCTCATAAAAATACCACTCACTTGCTTATTCTTTTTTGAAATGCATTCCAAACGATGAGTTTACTCATCACAGAATGCATCTGACACAAATGTCATTTGGCCAAATGTGTGTTTGTAAGTGTGTGTGTGTGACCCTTATTTAGAGTTTTGGATAACACTCTACACACAAGAGTTAAGGATTACTTCTCAAAACATAAGTTCATAAAAGATGTCTGCAAATTAGGATCTATTCTGTCATATGCAAGAGATCACCTTACCTGCAGGACTTTCTACATAAAGCATTCATGTTGTCTAAGACTAATGGTTTGCAGATCAATATCTCTTAAGTCCTCTGAATTGCACTATAACAAAACAATAGATCTTATCTTTACACAATAAATAATACTTTACTTGAAAGGGTGTCACTATTCACAACCAGCTGAATTTTACCAAGAATGTCAGTAATATAATAAAATGATGCTTTTTTACTGTTTAAAATATTAGCTATCATAACTGAATATGACATTATTTTCAACAAGTAGCCTTTGACAAACCCAAAGAAGTTTAACAGATTTCAGAGATTTTTTTATTTAAGTTATCTTCAGCTTATTTTCCTTCTGCTATATTTGCATTCTTAAACACCTGCAGCAGTATTTCCTATGCTACAAATTATTTAGAGGTAGTCTTGCTATATATATATATATTTTTTTTTTAACTGATGATTTTATGATGAAGGTTGGTTTGGATGCTAACAGACAAGAATGTGAAACTCAAAATGTCAGTTGGTTATCAATATTAGATGTGTCTAACACATCAGCAGGAAACCCTTCCTTGTGTGTGTAATAAAGTCCTTTTACAGTTGAGGTCAACTAAAACGCTTACAAAATTTAAAACTATTGCTATGAGTCTGGTAGATGATTGTAAACATAAGCATAAGGAACCAGGACACTTCCCTGTGAGGCTTTCAGCTAGTGAATGCAAGACAAAAACTGAGAAGACAGTACTGTACTGAAATTCTTCAAAAGTAGATATATTTACTTTTTCAATTCGGAAGTGAAAATAACTGCTGCTGCTTCAACTTTTAAAGAGTTTATGTGAATAATATACATTCTGTTGTTTGTAAAGTACATTGCTCCCTAGTGGACAATTCAGATGTACTCTAAAAATAAATATATGCATATATAACACTAAATTTTTTTTCTTTCTTTTCAGTAAGCTTACTCACCATGTCTGTTATGTTGTTCACGCTGAGTTGAGCTTCCTACTCAAACTTTAACAAATTATAAAGAGCCAAGAAAAAATAGGGTGTATAGACAAACAAGTGCCCCATCACTCCAGTAAAATCAAAGAAGAGAACGGTCAGTTTACCAAGAGACAAAGTAAAACAGTTACTTTTATTTAACAAACAACTTAAGTGCTTTCATGCCAAATGACACTTCATTAGACAATTATTTATAAAATGTTAACAATTTAAATACAGTTCAGAAACATTTGACTAAGTTAATAAGTCAAATTAAGTAACGTCAATACTGGCTTTAAAGGAACAGTATCATTAATACCAGGAAACTTTGTAGCCTACAGTCTTAAAATCCATTCACATATGCAACTTATGGTATGTGGTAGGGGCTGGTAAATGAACCCTTATTGTTTTTTTAAGAGAAGAAACAACATCCTTATTTAGAAACTGAAAACTATTTTGAAAGACACAAACCCTTTATTTCTGGTTTGCATGAGTAGCATGATAGTAGTCATGATGTAGGTGATTTTATATTTGACGATCTGATTGTCAAGTCATCATTTATTGTTATTCTGACTGATATCCATATATATTACATTCTATTTATCAAGATAAAAAAATGCTGATAATGACACACTGAATTATATGTTTGCTACTTGAAATGTTTTTAGAGAATAATGTGTTTCTGTTTAATAAATAATTTCATCATCAAAAAATAGGGGTAGCAATGGGCACATCTTGTGCCATCAGCTATGCAAACATGGTATTAATTGTCTGGGAAAAAATGCACTTTTTGTCAGGCTGTGAATATGTCTCACATATTAAGTATTATACACGTTTCATGGATAATATATTTTTATATTGACGGGTATTGTTACACTGTTAGCAATTTTTATTGCATACTTCAATAAGACTACAGATTTTTTAGAAATGTCACTATAGGGATTTATGGAAAGACTGAAATTTTTAGATAAAGTAACATTTAAAAAATGTTAAAAGACAAATTAGTACTATGATAAATAAAAGCCATGTCAAAGAAATACCTATTTTTCTTGGAATAGTATACATGGAAAATTCACGTTTAATAATATTATGGGAAAGACAATTCATAAGAGCTTCATGGTTAATTATCAATAATACAGAGATATTACAAGCAATGAATATAGATACAATGACAGTTGATTTTGTGAACAGAGGATATTGCCAAAAAACATTAAAGAAATAGTGTGGTTCAATGCAGAAATACTAATGCCAAACCTCTTTTTCTAGTAAGAAAGTGTTAACTCATATGTCCAAATATGAAGCACTCAGTCAGGGTACCCTAAAGCTATTCGAGAAACAGTAAGGAGATTTGTAGAATTTCAAAGCATAACTTGGTCCATATTAATGGTTAGTGATGAATACATTAAATTATACCCAATATTTTATTTTAAATATAAGAAGTGTCTTAAATGGAGTTATATAATAAAAATAAATTCAGAAATATCGACATGATCACAACATTAGGCAAAATTCCATGTTATGATTGTAACTATTGTAGTTACATCAGTAAAACTTCAATATTCACATATCCTGTTACAAATAAAGTTTATAAAAGTAAGACTTACGTTGATTGTAACAGCAACAACATAATATACTTAGCTAGTTAACAAGAATGTAGCATGGAACACAAGAATGTTTTTTATGTTGGAAGTATTAATGAAACATGTTAAAAATGGCATGCGAGTTTAAATTTATGGTACTGGATATTTTAAAATTACCTATGAGAGGTGGTGATATAATAATTCTTACAGAGAAGTCTGAATATGAATGGATTTTAAGAGTTAGGCAACAACGTTTCCTGGGACTAATAATACTGTATCTTTAAAGCTAGTACTGAAGTTACATAATTTGATTCATTAATTTAGGCATATGATGTTTCTGATCTGTATTTAAATGGTCAGGATTTTATGAATATTTGTCTGATGAGCCATTTGGAATGAAAACACATTGTTTGTTAAGTAAAAGTAACTGTTTAACTTTGGCTCATGGTCAACTGACCATTCTCTTCTTTGAAACTGTAAAGCACTGATTCTCACCACCCCTGAAATCTCCATCTGTCTGGTTCATTCAGTTTTCTTGGACTGGGGTGATGTTACATGGAGGAGCTTTATTACATATTATACTTTAAAGTTGCAAAACACGGCTGCTGCTGGCATCTGATGTTATTTAGTTAGGAGAAGATGAAGCAATCACTTCCTTCTAGACTGTGGAGATACCCGAGTACTCATATCATAGTTATTCTTGACTGAGTGATTTATTGATTGATTAGGTAGGTAAGCTGGTTTAAGATCCTTATCAGCTATGCTTGGGCTAAAGGCACAATGCATTTCAATGCATTCAGTTCATTTGCAAATACTTGCTGTATATGAACCAAATCAGAAAGAATTAATAATCAAAGCTAAGACAGACTTGGCAAGTAACATACAAATAATATGTATATATATAGCTATATAAAAACAAATATAAATACATAGATTAGTGATAGCGTACAAAGAATATGAGATATAATTGTGGTGGTGGTGGCTTTAACTCTTCTCTGTTTAGAGTCACAAAGAGAAAAGTAAGCAGCAATGTTTAAGAAATCAAAATCACAAATTAATAAACAGAATATAAGATCATCATGCAAAGAAGTGAATCTGTCTCAAAGTTTAATTCTAGACTATGCTTTAGCAATGGATGATGCAAACTTAGGCCATTACCAGATATGCTATGTGCAGAGATTTGCTCTCATCTGGTCATGTTTTCAAAAGAAGTCTGCTAGTCTTAGCAGGTATGATCAGCCATTTATAAAGCCGAACTAGGTTGGATCAAGGGTTTAGAGGTCATCTATATCCTTATTTATGAGGTCCATGGCCTTGCAGATAAGGCTGGTCAGACTTATGGGTCTATAATTCCCCAGATCTGTTGCTAAGCCACCCTTGTGAAGAGGGATAATGGTCGCGGTTTTCCATTCAGCCAGAACAAATCCAGTATTCCGGCTGTGGTTAAATAGTGTGCCTAAGGAGGTAGCTAATTCCTGTTTTAGTTTGTTTAGAATACAGCCTGGGATGCCATCAGGACCCATAGAGGTTGTGTTTTTTGCCTTAGACAAAGATTTCATGACCTGTTCTTTAGATATATAAGGCGGGGGAGCTGTTGAAGCTATGGTTTGTGATATGTTTGGAGGAGATAAAGGAGAGAAATGTTTGCCAAACCTGTCTGCAACCAAGTTAGCAATTTCTGCAGGATCAGTGTGTGATATCATTTGTCTCTTGTACAGCACACATCTGGGTCCTACCTTTTAGGCAACAGATGTAGCTGAAGAAAGCCTTATGGTTATCCATATCTGTGTTTGCTAAATTTTTCTCAAAGTTGCCCTTAGAGGATTTTTATAAGTTTCCTTATTTCTTTACTAAGGCTTAGGAAGGTGCTTTTCCAATGCTGGGACCTCCCTTTGGTATTCTTAGACAACAGCTTCTTACCCTTGTTGTATATTTTATTTATGTTTGATGTCGACCAGGGTGGCTTGCTTTTTTCTTGAAACTCTTACTTTGGTCCTATCCAGCACAGCTGGGTCTATATATTTGTATAACTGCTAGTACAAGGCATCAGAGTATACTTTAGTATACTTTAGATCTGTGGTAACTGGGGCTTGGAAATACTTTATGCCAACCCCTTGGAGGGTATAGTCATCTTTGGTGAAGTTTTTTAATCTGACATCACCTCTGATGTGTTCCTGACTTACTGCTACTTCAAAAGGGACTGACTTATGATCAGATTTTACTAATGAGGGTCCTACACTTATGGTAGTGCAATGGTCTCTCATGTTGGTTTGAACAAAGTCAAGTACATAGAGTTCCTTGTAGGATTTTGTAAAATTTGTTCCAGGGCATTTGAGTTAAAGTCAAGGAACGTTTGTGCAAGTATGTTAGGGCTCATATAGGATTCCCAGTTGATGGTAGGATAGTTAAAATCCCCCATGACAAGTCTGTTAGGTTGTATTTTGATTGACTCAAGTAAAGTCAAATAAGCCTCATGATTATTTTGGTTCATGGAGAGGGACCTATAACTAGCAATGACTTGAAGGGAGGGGGGGGGTCTTACCCAAGGTAATATGAACCTGGAGTAGCTCTACAGAGTTATCTTGTCTAAAAAGACTGGAGGAGTATTTATCTTTGATGTAGTGTTAGTTCACAGGTTCATAGGTTGGTACTAGGCTATTGGCCCTAGGGCCTATACAAGCCTAGCCATAACAATCCCCTGGCTATTTCTTCCCACACTACTTTCATTTTGTGGTCTGAAGGTGTGGAAGGCATTGTAACCTTGAAAGGCCAGGGTACTCCCCTGTGGCCTTGAACCAGGTTTCTTTGACTGCACAAACATCTACATCATCCAAGGAAAGGAATGCTTCCAGAGTGAGCAGATTTTGGTTTAAACTCATAGCATTCAGCAGCATAACCCTTATTCTGTTTGTGCTGGATATGTTCACGTCAGAATTTTTGTTTTTGAGGCCTTGCCTAAAAAAGACACTATGGGTGAGGTGACAGCCTTAGCCAGCAGCCGAACTCCCAGAGTTATACAATGTTACTGGAGAAAAAGCTTTCACATGAAAGCACTTATAATACAAAATGGGCTGTCAAAAGCAGGCACACTACAGCCATTACAGACCCACATATGATGAGGCTCAAAGACATTGCCCTTACAATAAGTATCTTTAGCAAACTCAAAAGCACTCTACCAAAGCAACACAAACCATGACACATACACTCACATCTTATGATATCTCAACTTGTAAAGCCATAAGAGAAACCACCACGCAACCCAATATTTTGGTTATAAGAGACGTCGGTGTTTCCCATGTTGCACACAGACGTCCTATTCACCAGGCTGTGCAAGGAGGGAATCACACTCAGTTGCTTATCAGGGGCCAGGATCTACCAGATCATGCACACTCTCAGGTATTTGAAACATAAGTAGCTGTGTGACTTGGGCATAGTCCACATAGGTGTAAACAACCTGAGATATACCTTCTTGGACTAAGACTATGTGTCCCAGGCTAGTATTAATCTAGCACTGAGCAGCATTCAACCTTCGCCAAAGATGATTCCTCAATATGAACAGAAGACAGTTGACTTTAATAACTGGTTTAGTTTATGGCATCGTTCAAATGCGGTACAATATGTGTCAGCCTAGGAGGATATGGTTGACAGACCACATTGCTTTGCCAGTGATGGTCTGGGCCTGTCCCCTCTAGGCTTTTGAACATTGGTTAAAACCTTTTCCTCCCCCATAGTGCCTTTTTTAAGCTTTACCAATCTGATAAATCTTCCAATATAGCAAAACCACCCCAAGAAGATCTAAAGGTGTTACTGCTCAACACCAGGAGTCTAAACAAGAAACTCACTCCCTGCAAGCTCTTCTCACCCTGGAGAATACAGACATCTGTGCAGTTGCTGAGACACGGTTTAAAATTATGAACAGCTTCCCAGCATTGCATGACTATAATGTCTTCCACACATTCAGACCGACTACTATACGGGAAGGGGCACAAGTTGAGGTGAGGTGTCTTAATTTACATAAAAATCAAACATACATCAAGGTTGGCCAACAGTATAACATGCTTAAGCTCTCCATATTCAGATTACAACAGGCAAAATCCCATACCATATCCTTGAACGCTATAGGTCCCAACTATGACCCAGGAAACCCATAACACATACTTGAATGTACTGGAGATACTCGCCATTTACCCAACTCCATATTCATGGGCGACTTTAACTACTCCACCATTAACTTGGAATCTTACACAACCCCAAATATGCAGGCCCAGATATTCTTGGACCTTGTAAACACAAACACCCTGGACTAGCTAACCTGTACATCAACTAGGGACACTAACATTGTAAACCTGGTAATCAAAAAATGGGACAATGTTGCAAATCCCACCCCCATTGTCATATCCTCACCAGTCAGGTCAGACCATAAAGCTGTTTCCTTTAAAATAAAACAAAACCCAGGATGCTAGCTAACTCTGTGACATTTGAAAATTATTCTAAGGCAAATGTCCTCCTATTAAGTGACACGCTGGCAAAATGTCAAGTTACTTCAAATCCTGAGAACACTACTGCTTATGTGGAATTGTTTACGCAAACCCTGTACAATCATGTTAAGTGCAACATAAACATAGCTTTACCTATCCAGAGTAAGGACACAAAAAACTTGAAAAACGAGCCATTCTGGTAGAATCCCAATATTAGTAGGTTGGATTACAAAAGGAAAAAAATCATGGCTAAGATTAGGAAATGTAGTACCCAGCATAGAAAAAATCCCTCATCAATCTAAACAAGCAAATCAGGGGGCTAGTCAAGTCTATGAAAGCCAGATGTGAAGTAAAAATAGCTTACCAGGCCAGGGGAAATCACAAGACATTCTTCAGTTATGTCTGCAACCTCAAAGTCAACAGACAACAGTGTGCTGAACTAATTGTAAATAGAGCCACATATACTGAGCCAGAAAATATAGCAAAAATATTTTTACCCCCCTCTCCCTCCCAAACACCCATGAGGAGATAGCCTTGACAACAACTCCCTCAACTATCACTAGGGAACAGGTCAACAATGCACCTTCCAAGGCCAAGGACACTTCATGAATCGGCCTAAATAATATCCCAGGGTGCCTCCTTAATAGGATGAAACATGACCTATCGTAACCATTAGACTCACTGTTAACCACTGCCTTCAGATATGCTTCATACCAAGTAAATGGAGGACAGCAAGTATCTTTTTGCACAACTGTGGTCTGTCCAATGGACCAAGGTAATTAGAGATCCATAAGTCTGACTGATCTTGCATGCAAAGCCCTGGAAATAATTATCACATATATAATAATCAATGGCATAGGAAACCCACCGACACTAGATCCAACCCAGTTTAGTTTTGTCAAGGAGGGGTAATTGCTACTCATCCTGGTGGACTTCTTTGAGAAGGTCTGGATGAGGGCAACATGGAACCATCTGGCTCATAGACAGGACCCAAGAAATTATGATAGAGAAGTCTACCTCCACAAAGAGCCCAATGACTAGCAGATTACCTCAAGGATTGGTGCTGGAGCTGCTCCTTTTTGGCATTTACTTCTCTGAAGTGAAGGCAAATGTCAAAGGCACCTGGCTGACCAAGTCTGCAGACAATTACAAACTAGGCATAGTCAAAGAATCCTCCAATGTAATAAATTCCCCTTCAAGAAACCTGACACAGAAAAATAACAGGTGCCAGAGCCATGGTCTAAAACTCTGGGCATTATGGAATGAGATTTTGACTCTCTTTATGGGGTAGTTGTCCCATAAAATCACTTCATGTTTTGTGGGAGAATGCATATTTGATATTTATCTGGCTTTACCACAGGCACCATACTACCGATCCATGGAGCAGAAATTGATTTGTAGAACAATAATCCCCATGCCCTCCATTCAATTCAATCAGTTTGCAATGTTTTATGTTAATGCCAACAATACTATTTCTGACGCATGAATAGCTGTGATAACTTCCAGATTTATGATATGACTGTGTTGTCTTTGAATAAATCCGCAGCATTTAAAAACTCCGGATATGGCCCAAAAATATAAATGAGATGCAAGAGTTCAGTCTTTTGCATGAATTTTGATTTTTCACATCACTGCAGTTTTCTTGTTAGGAATAACAGGTTACACTACATAAATCTGCAAATGTTTTGCATCACAAGTGTGTGAACTAATGCCCTTACAAAGGTGCAAATTATTTGCACCATCAACATGCAAATTGTGTGGTCTTTGAAACTACAAATTACTGATCTCATTGACATGCAATTGGTAGCTGCTACAAAACGGAGAGTAATCTTGAGTAGCAAACACTGATATTCTACAGTTGCATATTTTACATTTCCTTCACCATGCCCAATTATTAACAGTCTAATCTGCCCAAGGTATTTGGTCATTGTATTGATGTAATGTGGAACAGTATGTACCATTTTCTTTCTGACTCAGTGGTTTTAGTCCATGACCAGACTTAGTCAGGAGTGACATTTTAGAAGCTGTTGTTGTTCATGACATTGCATTCTACTGTGCTAAGCTGTCAGGCTTAGATGTGAGACTTTTCCAAACCCATCCATCCACAACCCCTTTTTCACATTTTGCACATGGGTTCGGGGTGTCACTTGAACAGTGATAATCATCTAGAGCCAAGGTTTACACCACCAGGTGGCTAGCCCTCCCACGGTAATTTTGCCAAACCACACACTCTCATGCACACTTAGACCTTTGTCCAATTTAGTGCGTTAAGTACACCTACTGCATATCTTTGGAAAGTGGAAGGAAACCGGAGCACCCAGAGAAAACCCACACCAACACAAAGAGGATATGCAGACTCCGTACAGAAGGCATCCTAGCTAGGAATCAAACCGGGAACTTCTTGCTATAAGGATACAACACTATCTGCTGCACCACTGTGGCACCCACATGAGACTTTTCCCCATTCAGGGAAAACTTCTTAGTCTAGTGATCTTTTGCAAAGCTGATTTCAACAATGCTTTATTTCCTAATTTGTCATTTTTAATACCACAGACACTTCTCCTTCTCTCTCAGCACCATCTTTTCAGACTCATTCTTTGGCTCTCTGCTGCAATTCAGATAAAATGCATCATTACATTCCCAAAACCCCAGTTCTTTCATATCTGATGCTTTGCAGTCAGCTTAACTGTATTAAATGTAGCAATGACATCACCCCCAGCTAGGTGAGGGAAAGCTGCAACTTGTATTTCTTTACTTTTTTCAGCTAGCCCACAAGCAGTGCTCTAAAGGCTGAATTTCTGCAACCATTGCTTCTATTTTCCTGCTAAACTGCCCTAGAACACTAGCGTTGTTGGCAGCATGGCTGGCAGTCTGGACACTACAATAATTGTTTATCTGACTGTGAAAGAAGATGGTGCCTGAGCTCAATAACTGTAAAAAATCTAGAATACTGACTGAATTAAAAACAAAAGTGGCTGTTTCATCCAGACAGTCTTCAGTCCTGGCATTGACTGCTGAGTTAAGGTTTAATTGATGCGCTGAGGTAAGTTTTTAAGTCAATGAGTTACCATTTGTCCAATTTGTAATTAATAACTGCCCCCTATTAAAATGCTGGCAATCATAATGCAGAGTGCAGATACACTAAAGAAAAAGGATCAGAAATGCAGGCGAAGGTCAAATTTCAAACACCATTCTTTTCCTTTAAACTTGCCTTTTGAAGGGGGCAAGTTGTCCTGCACCTCCCCCCAATGTCGCCATTAGTCCTCTGTACCCCTTGAACTTATACATACCACCTCCAAGCTCACCATACACTGGAGAAAAATGAATACTCTGACAAATGGCCATCTTGGACTTGGTTTATGCAAGTCTGCTATTCAGTCTCTGTATTTCAGTACTCACTGAAGCAAGTCCCGACATTTCAAATGGTCACCATTAATAATAGCAATTTTGTCAGTTGTGTGCCCATTTTATTTCTCTGCATGCTCATATATGTATTAAGATGTCCCCAGTGACCTACTGGTGATGCTGGAATTTTGTTTTTCATTCCTTCTTTCAGTAATCTTCTTCAGAATAGAGTTTTATTAGGCTATGCCTTCCAAAAGTCTGAATGATGACTGCGACCAAACCTTGGCTAAAGATGAGATTTTTGGTAAATACTATGCAACACATAATGTGTTAGGTGTCTTACTAATGGAAAAGTAATTTGCACTTGATGGTAAGATACAAGCATCAAGGGTACATGTATCCTATATCTTTATTAACAGCAACAGCTGAAATGTTTGAGCACTTATTAAAATTCTGCAGACCGAGACAAAAGTACAGTGGTCCCTTAAACAACAATGTTCTTCTTTCGGTTTTTCCCGGTTAGGGGTCGCCACAGCGGAACTCCTAATGATTGGCAGTAAATTGTTACGGTGCCGAGATGCCAGCTCAATGCCCAACCTTCAACGAAGGCACGCCCATTTAATGCATGTCTTTCGAATGCAACTCGACAGCGGGGATGACATGCAGACTCCACACAGAAGGCGCTCCAGCCGAGAATGGAACGGGAGATCCTCTTGCTGTGAGGTGACAACACTACTGTTGCACCACCATGGCTTCCAGTTGTGTGTTATCTATTGTGATTAAAGGGAACAGGAATCTAAAAAAAAAAAAAAATAGTGGCTTTGAACTCCAGCCTACAGTTCTTGTCGTCAAGCAACTCTTTAATAGCATACAGGCCTTTTTCACTGTTAGTAACTTAATCCTAAGGCAGCTGTGATCTTTTTTTTTTCTTATTCTTTGTACTTGCAGAATTATTATTTTCACTTGGCATAACCAGGATGGTGAAGCAACAGTTACAGCATTCTTGCCACCAGTGATTGCATAAGGGAATGTTTTTTCCCCACTGTGTTAACATCATAATGACCCCTGTTGTATCCCATTGATTTTAAGGGTGAAAGCAGATAGCTGTCTATTTCCATGTTGATATGGGATCAGGCACCTTATACAGATTTGTTTTAAGAAGATTTGATCAATTTTGCAGCATTTATTCTATAGCCCTCTTCTTTCACACTATTCAGAGTAAACCAAGAAAACCAAAAGTCTTAAATAATTACTCCTGAGGGCTGGTGAGTCTGCGACATCAATGTAAAAATCATCCCTTGTCTACAGGATTAATGCCTTGGCTTCTCTGTTTCATGACAGATTTGTTTCTCTGTTGTTTCACTGACGGCATCTGTTAAATTTAACCTAGTAATCCACTTATAAGATCGATACACTAACTTTTACAGTAATCAATTAAAGACAAGTGCAGATTCACTTGAATAGTGCCTGATACAGCAGTCTTGCCTTTTTTCTTTAAGTAGATTGCCTACAGTCAACAGAAATTAAAACACTGATTGGCATGTTGCAGTAAAAAGATGCCTCCAAGGCAGGTATGCACTCTTTCATGTTTTGTTAGAAGCCAACAAATCCAGATTCAACCTTCAGTAGGCTGAGTTGCCTTCCTCAATTTGTGTCACAACATACTGCATGATTTGAGGTGTCATTCATATGCTGGTTAACAATGTATTAAGTTTGACTCAAGTCAGAGTGCAAAAAGTGTGTGTTTTTGAGCTTCTAATTAAGATTTAGTTTTAATAGATAATTTTCTAGTTGCAGTTCAATTTATGTTATGTTTTTGTTTTGTGGAGTGTTTCTCCCTGGGACACAAAAGAAAAGGAGCATCTACCCCATCAAAATGTCCCTGTTAAGAAAAGAAATGGATGAATGAATAAGTAAATAAATAAAATGTAATAATGGAAACCATTTTTACATGTAGTGAAAAAAGCAGCTTTTGCTTATAAAAGATACACTGGGTAGTTTTGATATTAACAGTAAATGGTTGACAGAGAATGCATTTAAATAAAATTCCCTGAATCTTGAATCTTGACCTTCTGACTTGCCGAAAATGTTTTATCCTCAGTAATGTTGGCTCCAGTGCTCTGGCATTACTGTAAATGTAAGTTTCAGCTCTATGCTGAAGGATGTTTTAGAAGTGTTAGAATATACAGGTGATAGTGGCACCCCCACAAATACACAAAAAATAATGTTTGCATATTGATCTTTTGAATATATGATTTTGGGTACAAGTGTATTGTGTTTGAACCTTAGCAAAGATGATCTCTGTGTAGGGTCTGTATATGCTTAAGTGCCTTCATTGGCTTTTGCAGTGCCTCAAATTGTGTCCCTCATCTCAAAGGCTTGCCGATTGGTGCCTTGTTGATTTTCTGAATTACATTCAGGTGCATACGTGAACTACATGCAAGTGTTGTGTGTCTTGTGCTAGAATGGAATCCCATCCAGTTTTGATTCTCTGCCTTTTGCTCATTGTTTTCTGGAATAGGCATCAGCTCCTACATGATACTACACAGAATAAAGAGGGTATTAGAAAACAAATAAATTATATTATAACTGAGAAAGCACAGCTTTGTGAAGTGCTGTACATAAAAGAAAATATTCAAGGGAGAAACAGCAATACCATAAATAAGATGTTGTTAACAGTTGTCATTATTAACTCTTAACACAGAAGTTCTCCCATGCAAGAGTATTAAACACTCTCTTCTGGTGTCAGCTGGTAGGTGTCTGGAAAAATCTGGTGGGGTGGGAAATAGCATGCAGAACTGCAGGGGTGTTATTCTAGATGCTGAGATGACACCTGCAGGATAATGAAACAGGAAATTGTACCATCCTCAGTGGAGAAGCAGGGTCAAGTTTACCATCCATATATAGTGTATGAGACTCATGTATTCAGCACCAACTGCCAAATGCTCCTATAGAATGCATGACTGTGGCAATACAGATTCACAGATGTGTATTAGTGTTAGCAGACCAGCAAGTATGCCATGTCTGCACTGCTGTGTAAACCCAGACATTAGCATGGCACAAACAACATGGAGAGAAGATAGGCTTCCATTATCATTTTCTCAAACATCTCTATATATAATGAAAATCTCGGCATTATCTTCCTGAATTTAAAACTACTATATTTCATTGTAGCACTAAACAACTCCACAAATAAATAAATAAAACAAAACAAAAAAGAATTAACTAACACACACAGATTCCACACCACGAAAATGAGAGATGGAATGCACAGTGTTAAGAAGAAAAGACCAACAACTAAAAAACCTTTCCGAGCCACACTTTTTATATTCAATAATTATTAAATCAAATCAAATTGGAAAAATGACAACATTTAGTTCAAAGTTCAGAATTCTGTTTTACTCTTTCTCTGTCACATGAGTTCTAGAGACAGCACTGATTATTGTTACATAGTGCAAACTAAAAACAAGAAAACATTATTTTGAATGAATATGACCTGAGCAAAAAATAAATGAGAAATTAAAAGTGTGCAAAATATGATCAGATTACTATTATGTGTCATGGTGCAATGGCATAGAGGGAAGAAGCTCTGACTATGCCCCAAGTGACCTGAGTATAGTTAACAGCTTGGGCGCTTGTGCATCCAGGTAAGGGGACATGGAACTAGAGCAGCTATGCTGCCTTATGCATTCCCAGGAAGAAGGTGGTTGTCTGACCTACTGCAATGTTTAATCCTACTGACAATGTGAAAATGACATGCAGTAGATAAACCAGGGTTGTCTGTCATCAAGCTTCTGCCAAGTTTCTTTAGCAGTATTTCTTCAAGGTTCATGACTTCTGGTCATTTAACTGCAGTAGCTTGCATGTCTGCTCATTGGAAGGAAGGACATGCTACATGATATACAAGGGGATGGGCATTAGGTTATGCACAAAAAAAAAAAAAAAAAAAATTGATGGCTGCCTATATGATGACCTCTCACAGCTGGCTCTCACACCTGCTGAAGGGAAATGAATGGACTATTTATCTTTTGGGGTTGACTGTGAGTAGCAGTGGGGGATAAACAGACATTAGGAAAAAAGAGAACACCAAAAAGTAACTGCAACATCTCTGTGTGTGTGTGTGTGTGTGTGTGTGTGTGTGTGTGTGTGTGTGTGTGTGTGTGTGTGTGTATATAAATATATATATATATATATATGTGTGTGTATATATATATATATATATATATATATATATATATATATATATATATATATATACATACATACACACACACACACACACACACACACACACACACACACACACACACACAGATAGATAGATATGTTTATATATCTGTATATTAGTGTGTGTATGTGACAGCCATGGCTTCCCTACATGTCTTTAAAAAGTAAGCTTCATAAACTCACACATGCATGTGCTCGCTTGCGCCCACATGCACATGTGCAGACCTATCAGGTTATAACTTGGTGATTTTATAAAGTCCCATTAGTGCTCCCCTTTGTTTAATTGTCCAGTAAGAGTGCTATTGCTTCATTAAGCATTGTAACCCTTTGTAGTTTTATCCTTACTGCCCGTGATTGCTCACCCGTGGTGTTAGTATACACAAGTAGGACATTTGGAAGAATAATCAGCCAGAATATGGAGAAGGGAGAATTGTCTTCTTCAAAAACAACCAAATGTGCTTTTCTGCTGCAAGCTCACTGATATATTTGAGGACGACTGAGAGTCAGAATTTGTAGGGGATTGACAGCCATAACTATAGGCATGTTTACACATAAAAAATATCTCAACCTGTAGACGTTTGCATATATATGAGTCACTCAGTACTAAGTCATATGGTAATTAGATGGTTAGTAAGCAATATGCAGAAATTAAACACAAACATAATTTTGCACATTATTATAGAAAAGTATCCAAACATTGTTTCAATAGCTCCATCTACCCATACCCATGACATTGGCGGAAACATGTTGTCTTGGTGGCATGAGCTAACAGAGTCTAGTATGCTACACATGTCCATGTGACTATCAAGAATATATGACTATTCCTCATGGGCAGTGGAGGGACCTGGAAGGGGTGGATGGGAGTTAGCAAATGACATACCAAAAACTGACACACAGAGATCCTCTGCTATTTCCCACTGGATGGTCAATGACACCAGTTTCAAAAAATGTACCCACAATCAGAGAAAAGCGATCCATATAACAAAAGAAATCTTGAATTATAGTCCATATTTTATGAATGCTGTAAAATGATCCGTAGACTGGTTTTGGTGCTAATCATGCCTTCTTCAGTATGGATCTAATATATTCCAACATTTAGCCTCTTAAATAGAGGCAACCTAAAGTAAAACTGCCCCATCTTAAAATGTTCAACACTGAATAAAGGGCACAGACGTAACCACATCAAAAAATACCCTAACCGAAATAAACATATGATGTTAAAAAGTTATATACCAATACATGAGTAAATGTCAATTCACCAAGCCCTGATGGAGGAATACAACTATCACTTGACAATAAATAGTACAAAAAAAAGAAATCCAAATGTTCTTAACACAAAATCAACTCAGGAAACATTTACTTGATAATCTATAAATCAATTGTTTTCATGGTAATAAAAAATGCAAACCTATAGATATTCATTTAGGCCAGATGCAACCTATCTGTCCCATTTTGCTATTGGTTGGCTAATATGTCCTGCTAACCTACTAGTTTGGTGAAAGTTGTATGATCCTGTCAATTGCCAATTGTTGCTAGTATGGACCTAAGCTGTAGTAGTACTAAATGAGTTTCTGTTATCCTTCAATGAAAGTAAGTGGGGATTACAAGTGCAGAGATTAACCAATGTCAAATTGCCTTTCTGGATGTCACTGTCACAAAAGCTAAGACTGTTGCTATTAACACCTCCTTATATAGAAATTCTCTTCATAAAAACTCCTTTTTATATGCTGCTAGCTGTCACCCCATGTCATAAATCATATACCTTAATCACAGTTAATAGTTTTACAGGTAGCGTCTGGGGGTCGGTGGAGTACAAACAAAAGTAAAACATAAATAGGTTATAAGACTAGTGCTGGATAGCAATTAACACTTATAGAAAGGCAGCTTAAGTATGATGGAGATATACGCTTCACAGGCAGAATGGTGGAAAATTCTGAACCCAGAAATTGATAAAATACATAACGTCAAATAAATTCATCTTCACTTTATTTACTTTTTGTAAGCCTAAATATGATTGTAAACCTAACAGAAGAATATAAAGAACAACACACAATAAATATCATATAATAAATATTGTATCTTTCAGACCTTACTTTTTCATCTGAGGTGTTCTACAGTCTAATTGCTGACGACCTGAAATTGGGTAAACTGATTAAAAGTGTTACAGATAAGGCATGTCTACAAAATAACTTGACTAAATTGATCATTTGGGCACAGGAGAATAATATGTTGATAAATAGATGAAAAAACAAAGCATATAACATTTGGGAGACATAAACTGAAAGGTGAATATTTAATACAGCACATACTGATTGAAACTGTAGACTCATTTAAGGACCTGGGTATATGGGTAGATTCAGCTTTGAGTTTTTCTAATCATATCAACCAAGTGGCTAATGATAGTTATAGAACTATAGATTGTATAAAAAGATTTATAAAGTCTAGGAAATCAAACATTATGAAGTCATTGTTTGTTAGTTACATTAGACCCAAACTTGAGTATGGAATAACAATATGGAAACCCTATAGGAAAACAAATATGAATAAACTGGAAAGAGTACAGCGGAAATATACTAAGGGCATCCATGGATGTGAAAATCTAAGTTATTATGAAAGACTAAAACATCTGAACTTGTACAATGTCTCTTACAGATATTTAAGAGGAGATCTTATCCAGGTATATAGGGCAATTAGGGACAACTACCTCTGGGAATGTTTGGGGTTAATAAAAAGTACTAGAGAATCATCAGACAACCTATGTAGAAGATTCTATAGGAATGAGAAGTGTACTAACTGGTTCTGTGAGAAAGCAGATGATGCCTGCAATAGACTACCAAATTACATTAAAGCAAGTACTAGTTTAGATATTTTTAAGAACACCCTGGACATTTACTATGGGAACAAGTGTTTTGGCATATTGGCAAGCTAAAAGGGCTTTAATGCCCGTGCTTGAAACATTTGAATGTATGTATGTAAATAGTAAAAAAATGAGTAAGCAATATTAAAACTGGAATATATAAAATGTACAGCTAACAAGATTAATACACTTTGAACAGCAAAATCTAATTCTACAATGAGAGGTCAAATAGACTGGTCTTCACAGAGGTTTTAAATCCTGTACTTGTAGGGGACTGCCTCAGTCATTCAGGTAGTATACTCTAGAACAAAAGGGTTTGAAAGGCAAAAAATGTTCATACATATTAAAGCCATCCCTCCTGAAGTGACAGCAGCCTCTAAGTGACTACGGTAGAAAATGAACCAGCAGGTACCAAGCCAGAAAGTCATGGAAATACTGAGCACAAAGTCATGCAGAGCTAAAGAAATTGTGCCTGTTAAATTCAAAGTAACATGATGGTCAGGCAACCTGTGACACTCAAGAAGAAAGAGTGTACCATGTTGGTATCATGATATGTCCCCTTGCTGGTCATGTTGTACAGGTTTGGATTTGCTCCCAGCAGTCTAATAACAATAAGGTATCCACAGGTATAGGGCATTACAACAATCCAGCTGGGAGCATTAACCACCATGTAAAGCGCTGCCATGGGAATAAGGTGTCTAATTTGAGCGAGGGTCCTTGGATGAAAACACGATATATATCAACAGTTAAAATGTGATCTTTAAGTGTTAATCTATTGTCATAAAGAACACAAACATTAGGCACAGTTAGCACACATTCCAGCTATTCTCACAAAAGATGATATTGTGTGACAAGATTAGAGCAGACGGCCTACTGTGTAGCAAAGAGGTTTAAACTCTGACTTCACCACACACGACCTTTTGTTTAGATAGTGGTTTGGGCACCTGTAGGATTTGGCTGGGCAGGATGGGGGAGTGGGCACTGATGGCTCACATCCTGGGGGAGCACAAGCAGGTCCTACTTGCCATAAGAATAACACCTAGCAAAAACACTAGATATAAACATTGTAGCTGAAGCATGCAGATCCATGCTGTCACACTGCTGCCCATGAAGCATTGCTGAGGTGCACCACAACCTGCAGGAAAATGCCCACACTTTGCCAAAGCCTGCATCATTTGCTGCAGTGTGCAGGAAGACAGGAAGCAGAGCAATACCTTCCTGATGCCTTGGCACAGATGGGTATTCCCCTTCAGACAGTGAAGGTCAGAACAGTGACAATCAGACATATCCATCAGGTACTGGAACAGAAAAAAAAAAAAAATAAGAAAACAAAAAAGACAATGTAGGCAGAATCAAAAATAGTATACCAAAGCAATAATATACAGTCCCAGAGCTGCCATAAACTGTAACAAAGCAGAGTGAAAGATTAGATGAATCTTGCCAGTATTGCATTCCAGGACCTAACATGGGCCATACCAAATTTCTACTTAAAAAGCCTTACACTGTACTATACCTAAGAAGCTACAAAATTTAAGCAGACAATGTAGATAACATAAA
This sequence comes from Protopterus annectens, assembly GCF_019279795.1. Classification (NCBI taxonomy): domain Eukaryota; kingdom Metazoa; phylum Chordata; order Ceratodontiformes; family Protopteridae; genus Protopterus; species Protopterus annectens. Next base: position 23,738,955 of record NC_056733.1, read on the forward strand.
CATTATTTATCAGCATGTAATTTTTCTCATCTGGTGGAACCACAAACAGCAGGCTGTATGGCAAGGTTGCCTAATAAACTCTGTCATCAAATGGAAAAAGAGGTCAGATGTCACTGCAACACTGCCTAATAAACATTTTTACTTTAAAGGTACAGGATCATACACATAGGAAACCCTTGTAATTAGGGCTGTCTGTTGGCATCACTGTCTTATACCCTGAGCATTACAGATTTCCAGTCATGCACATAGAAGAAAAATGGTTTCTTAGGACTGAACAAGAACAAATGCTGGGAGATGGACCTGTACTCCTGTGGCACTACACATTCAGCTCAAGGCACACAAGAACAGAGATAAAAAGAAGTGTTTCAGCAGTTACTGCCTGCCTGCTCAATATGTAAAAAACTGAAAAGTACCTGTCAGACAAGTAAATATGTACGCAGACCATGAACTGCCCATGTCAACAGCAGAACACTGCAGCAGCAAATCAGTAAAGTGATTAATTCAAAACACATAGTGATTACATACTACACAGCTGTCATACTCAAGTAACAGGGATTTAATCAAGCATTAAGCAGAGACAGACAAGGCACCAGGTATTCAAACTATAAGATGCTACAGTGCACTGCAGTTACAGACTGTCCACAGGAAAAAAATCCATGCTATCATGCACAGTGATGTAACATGCATACTACATAGTAAACATTCTGTCATCCTGTCAAACTCGTATGTACATTGAGAAAAAAGGACATGGTTGCCACCTTAGTGTTGACAATGCTCTTTCATTGTTACTGTCAATATTCAGACTTCACTGCAGTTCACCATTATTAGTGCCTTTTTTGCTGCAGCTCCAGACATCCTGTACATTATGGGAAATTGCACTCTGAATGAATGGCAAATTCATATAAACTAGGCATCATATATGCACATGTGTGAAGCTGGCACATCAGATTGCTGGTACTTGAACTCACTTGGGCACTAGCTGGCTGAGAATATACACTCTGCTTCTGATATAATTCAGGATGCAATGGGTTTTGAAAATGATTCTCATTGGGCTTTAATAGCTTTCTACCTGTTGTTTTACTGCAGATAAAGACTCTCGGGTATTTTTAAGTCATTTATTTCATACCACTTCATGTGACTCACAAGCTGTGGCAGACAAGGTGCATGACTGGTGCTACATCATTATTCAGACCTGCAAGCCTACCCACCAAAGTGGAATAAAAAGCATGACTACCAGACCTCTAGTTCTCCTTTGTCTATAAAAAATAATTGTTGGACATGCACATCTATGCATCTGCAAGATAGATATGTACCAGCTGAATCTGCCACTCTATATGAGAGTATGTTGTAAAGAAAGATGCATTAAAGCACATCTCTGATGCTATCCAGTTGTCAATGTTACATAATGAAATATGCAAGGGACAAATGCACAATAAATGGCAAAGAGGCCAGTTCATGTTTGCAAGTGCCACTTCCTTTTATCAAACACACAAAATTAGTCCAAAAAAGAGAAAGGAATGGTGAAGCAGATAAGAACAGGTACAAAAAGGCAAAAATGCTGACTGAGGCATCAGACTGGGTAGCAGTGTGAGTAAAATATCAAGCAAAAAGAACTAAAAAGTTATTCTCACTCATGCATTTTCTTATTACCTGATTTACCATATTTAGCACTGCAAGGTAACCATGGTCTCTTCCGGTATTCATTGGGTACGAGGCAGAGAAGCAACCCTGGTCAGGAAACCAGTCTCTCACAGAATGCATATACATACCAGCATTCAATCAGACATGTATACATACTTCAGGCAATATACAGAAACAGCAATTTAATTAGAATAAGAGCAGCATCAAAACAATCCAAAAACCAGCAAAAAACGGACTTGACCGAAAGAAGTTTAATACCAAATATAAATTAAAAATGCACAACAATCAAAATAAGTGCTTTCGTTTGGCGCCTGCCAAACATTTTCAAACAGTTGTTGCATCACTTCCTGTAGATTAAATAGTATCTGTTCGTGATGTAAGCAGTAACAATTAAGTTCAAAATAATTAAAGTTAAAAAACAGCACGTGTCTTATAAGTATAATTTTCCATAAACAATAAGTATTATGTTAACCAATGATTTTTATCCGCTCAGACTCAACCTAGTAATCATTTGTATGATAATAATGTATTTGATCAACATGAATATTTGTATCATTTATAACGTTGTAATTCCCTATTTGCATAAACAAACTCAAATACATAAATATTCATCAAATAAAACAATCAAAAAAAATCATAAAAATACAAATAGTAATTTTTTAAACAAATGTGTGTTTTTCTTTTCCATGAGCCCGTTTTTTTGAAAAACTGAACATTCACATATTGACTAGTATAGTCCATTCAACAACAAACTGCAGACCAATTATGTTACTAAATAATGGTAAATAAATAACCATAATAAATAAAATAAATATATTTAAATGTAATTAAATATGTATATATAGTCTGCTAAATCAACCATTTCAACGTTGCTCCATATATTTTCAATTGTACATTTCCAAAAAAATGAAAGTACAGTAACTCACAATATCGTTGCAAGTTTCATTCAAAAAATATTTTTTTCAATGGTTTAAATCAACCATTCACATTGATATAATTTAATTAAACATATTAATTACTTTAAAATCTACTTTTAAAAGTATGTACATATACTGCAATGTATTCATATCACCTTTCATAAGTGCTCAATTAAAATGTATAGAATATTCTATATAATAAATATAAATCTATTAAAATATTGTATGTAAAATGAAAAAATAAATTATATTAATACACATTTCCTTAAATAACCATCATTCTACATATAATTTTTATTTAATAAAACTAATGAAAAATGAATAAATATAAAACCAATAATTAAGTAATTAAATACTGATTAATTAATAAATTAATATAATTATAAAAATATGTAAGTGTAAATGTATATATATATAAAAGTAGAATAAATATTAAATTATGTATATGTACTTTAATTTAATAACTATAACAAATGTATATTTGTGCAACCATTCTTATCTCAAAAGTGATTTTAACTTCAATATGCTAGCAATAGATGTGGAGTTATTCAAACCTGGCCAGTTATGTGCGTTCAATCTAAGTTGCCATTCCAGTTCAAGTTTTTCTAATAAAAGTTGCCACACACCACCCCTAGTATCTAATTTTTGAACATCAAGAACCACAAATTTAAACTTATGAGAAGTTTCTATACTAACATGTTTTGCTAGAGCATTTAGTTCATTTCGATCTCGTATAGCTCTAATGTGTTCGCCAATACGTTTTTTGAATTTCCTTTCCATTTTTCCTACATAAAACGTAGTACAATTACAACATTAAGCGCAATATACAACCTTTTCGCTGTTACAGCAATCTTTTTCCTTTAGATGAATTTTGATGCCATTTATCAAGACTTCATTGGTTTCAAACACATAAGAGCAATACTTACACCTGCCACATCTAAAAGTCCTACCATACCTTCTACTTAATTCTTGTTCTAAGCATTTTTTCAAATTCATACCTTTTTTATACACTATCGGTGGAGTTGAGTCAAAATGACCATGTAATGATGTGTCAGCCTGAATAAGCAACCAATTTTTCTTTATAATATTATTTATAAACCCACTGTCAGAATTAAAGGTAGTAATAAAACTCTTAGTAAAACTTTTAGCATCTGCAGTAATTATTAATTTTTCATTATTATTGTTTTGTATTAAATCAGTAGATGCTAACACAGTATTTTTATTATCTGTATTCCCTGTACTTTTCATCATTAATTCATTAGACAGGACAGGGGTAACCTTTTTAAGTAAAGGGATAAAATATAAATTATCTCGTTTGGTTTCAACTTCATGTATAATATTATTTATCAATTTATCTGGGTACCCTCTATTTCTGAACATTCCACATAAATTCAAACATTCAACTATAAAATCATCTCTGTTGCTGACCATTCTAGAGGCCTAACAAATTGGCCTTTCAAGACCGCTCTTTTTTGGGAAAAGGGGTGGCAACTATTAAAATGCAGCAGACTATTACTATAAGTTTCTTTATGATATATTTTAGATATAAATTATCTTCTTAAAGTATCTTTTTCCAATAACACATCTAAATAACCTATGGAAGTGGAATATTTTGCTGCTGTAAATTTTAAAAAGGTTGTTGTTGAGTTTATATATGTTAAAAACTCTTCCAACTTCTCAGCACTTCCACACCATAAAATAAATATGTCATCTAAAAAACGCAAATAGGTCTTACAATAATTAAAATATGATGATTTAAAAATATATTTTTTCTCCCACATATGCATTACTATATTCGCATAAAGGCCCCCGCATGGGGACCCCATTGCTACTCCTCCAATTTGTAAATAAATATTGTTGTTAAAAATTATAAAATTATTTCTTAAAATAATGTCTAGCAGTTGGTCAACTAAATTAATTCTAGCTTGAGTTAAGCCCTTGTCATACAAAAATGAATTAAACCACTCCATTCCTATGTCATAATACGGAATACAAATCTTTAATGTCAATTGTAACCAAAAGGTAATTTTCATTGTAATCAATAGACCCAATGATAGACAAAAAATCCCATGAGTCTTTCAACATATATTTTTCAGTTAATATATACGTTTTTAAATTAGTATTAATACATTTTGCTATTGGATAAGTTATAGACCCCTGCGCATCCACAATTGGCCTGAAAGAAGGTTTTTGTACGTCCTTATGAATTTTTGGGACTCCGAACATAGTTGGTGTCCTCGGATAGCAAACATTCATATAATTAAACTCATCAATGTTTATATTACCTTCAATAAATAAATCATAAATAATACCTCTGATGAGTCTATATGCACCATTTAATTCATTAATTGAACTTAATGTATATGTATTACTATTTAAAATACTTTCTAATTCTTTGTTGTAATCATGAATGTTAAATATAGTCATACCACCTCCCTTATCAGGCTTAATCAATCTAATGTTTCTTGTATCCATAACAGTGTTTAGTATATTATATTCACTTTTTGTCAAATTATAAGTTTTGTTCTTAGTATTAAATGTATCTAGATTACGAAAATCCAACTCACAGAATTTTTCAAATGTTTCCAATGTAGGATGCAAGGGAGGATTATAAGAACTAGAAACATAAAGTGGTTTCATTACCTGTTCGGTATTGTGAAACAATAGACCTAAATTTAATTTCCTAACGAATATTTTCAAATCAATGATGGAATGTACAACATTCATCTTTTCACTTGGAATAAAAGTTTCACCACGTGAAAGCAAGTCACAAATACAATGATCAAAAGTAAAGTCTGAATAATTGTATACAGTAAAATGTCTTGTAGTATTGGTGTACATAATGGGCCTTTTTGTAATAATTTCATTTGCTAGCGTCCCTTCCATTGGCCTCTGTATTGGTTGTTTCTCCCTCTGGTAAAAGTTCCCCGATACTGGGCTTGATTCTGCGACCCCCAATTATTTTTCTGACCTTGATGTTGAAACGATTGTTGACGTTGTATTAGTCTTTTGGATCTCCGTAATGGTGGAAATTGAGCTATTTCTAAAAAAGTATTGTCTTCCAAATCGCTTTCTTCTCCTATGATAGACAAACTACCATTATTGTCATTTCCACTATCATGGGCCGTCATTTTAGATCCCCATTGTTGTGAAATTGGGGGTGGGGGATAAGCCATGCCTTGCCCATATGAACTGAGATCTCGATCTAACTTTTTAAGTTTTCTGTCTTTTATTAATTTCATTTTTTCATCAACTGATTTAACAATTCGTTGGTAATCAAAATCATTACTGGTGAAAGCAGGGTCATTTTTTACTAACGTATTCAACTCTTCAGCTTTTTTTGTTAATAAAACTATGGTCTTTTTATTGTCTCCAATAACCAGATTCATGTAATCAAACCCAAACTTGTCAAATAATTTAATTAAATCCATGTGTAAAGATGAATTAGCTATAAGTCCTGTGGGAAATCTCCACACACGTAAACCCTTGGGAACAATTTTCCTTTTTTAACATTCTTGAAAATAGTTATTGTCCATCTGCAATTTTTTTAACTTTTAAAAGAATATAGTCCAGTTCGGATAGTTTATCGTTAAACGTTTTTGACATACATGTAGTGATATTCATTGTCGGTGTGAAACCATAATTATTGTGTAACCAGGAAGATGTTTCATTATTCCTTGTTGTATTTGACTCTCCTGAAGTTGATGGTTGTTCACCTTCTCTAGCATCAAACTGGCTCTCAGAAGAAAGACGTCTCCTATTTGGTTCGCCCAAATCAATTCCATTAATGTTCACAAATGGATTAGTATGAAGAGAAAGGTTTGAGTCCTGCGATAAACCGCGTTGTTCCAAGCAGTCAATTCTGTCCTTTAGTTTTTCAATTAATTGTGTTAGGTTACTTAAAATACTTTCATGTGCTGTTACAACCTCTGTATCAGCCATGTTCGTGCCGAAAAAACCAAGACAATAACAGCAGCAACAAAACGATCCAAAAACCAGCAAAAAACGGACTTGACCGAAAGAAGTTTAATACCAAATATAAATTAAAAATGCACAACAACAAAAATAAGCGCTTTCGTTTGGCGCCTGACAAACTTTTTCAAACAGTTGTTGCATCACTTCCTGTAGATTAAATAGTATCTGTTCGTGATGTAAGCAGTAACAATTAAGTTCAAAATAATTAAAGCTAAAAAACAGCACGTGTCTTATAAGTATCATTTTCCATAAACAATAAGTATTATGTTACCCAACGTTTTTTATCTGCTCAGACTCAACCTAGTAATCATGTGTATGATAATAATGTATTTGATCAACATGAATATTTGTATAATTTATAACGTTGTAATTCCCTACTTGCATAAAATTTAATGATTAGTGATTTAATACAAAACAATAATAATGAAAAATGAATAATTACTGCAGATGCTAAAAGTTTTACTAAGAGTTTTATTACTACCTTTAATTCTGACAGTGGGTTTATAAATAATATTATAAAGAAAAATTGGTTGCTTATTCAGGCTGACACATCATTACATGGTCATTTTGACTCAACTCCACCGATAGTGTATAAAAAAGGTATGAATTTGAAAAAATGTTTAGAACAAAAATTAAGTAGAAGGTATGGTAGGACTTTTAGATGTGGCAGGTGTAAGTATTGCTCTTATGTGTTTGAAACCAATGAAGTCTTGATAAATGGCATCACAATTCATCTAAAGGAAAAAGCTTGCTGTAACAGTGAAAAGGTTGTATATTGCGCTTAATGTTGTAATTGTACTACATTTTATGTAGGAAAAACAGAAAGGAAATTCAAAAAACGTATTGGTGAACACATTAGAGCTATACGAGATCGAAATGAACTAAATGCTCTAGCAAAACATGTTAGTATAGAAACTTCTCATAAGTTTAAATTTGTGGTTCTTGATGTTCAAAAATTAGATACTAGGAGTGGTGTGTGGCAACTTTTTTTAGAAAAACTTGAACTGGAATGGCAACTTAGATTGAACGCACATAACTGGCTAGGTTTGAATAACTCCACATCTATTGCTAGCATACTGAAGTTAAAATCACTTTTGACATAAGAATGGTTGCACAAATATACATTTGTTATAGTTATTAAATTAAAGTACATATACATAATTTAATATTTATTCTACTTTTATATATATATATACATTTACACTTACATATTTTTATAATTATATTAATTTATTAATTAATCAGTATTTAATTACTTAATTATTGGTTTTATATTTATTCATTTTTCATTAGTTTTATTAAATAAAAATTATATGTAGAATGATGGTTATTTAAGGAAATGTGTATTAATATAATTTATTTTTTCATGTTACATACAATATTTTAATAGATTTATATTTATTATATAGAATATTCTATACATTATAATTGAGCACTTATGAAAGGAATACAAATACATTGTAGTATATGTACATAATTTTAAAAGTAGATTTTAAAGTAATTAATAGGTTTTATTAAATTATAGCAACGTGAATGGTTGATTTACACCATTGAAAAAAATATTTTTTGAATGAAACTTGCAACGATATTTTGAGTTACTGTACTTTCATTTTTTTGGAAATGTACAATTGAAAATATATGGAGCAACGTTGAAATGGTTGATTTAGCAGACTATATATACATATTTAATTACATTTAAATATATTTATTTTATTTATTATGGATATTTATTTACCATTATTTAGTGACATAATTGGTCCGCAGTTTGTTGTTGAATGGACTATACTAGTCAATATGTGAATGTTCAGTTTTTTCAAAAAACGGGCTCATGGAAAAGAAAAAAGAAAAACACACATTTATTTAAAAAATTACTATTTGTATTTTTAAGATTTTTTTTGATTGTTTTATTTGATGAATATTTATGAATTTGAGTTTGTTTACGCAAATAGGGAATTACAACGTTATAAATGATACAAATATTCATGTTGATCAAATATATTATTATCATACAAATGATTACTAGGTTGAGTCTGAGCGGATAAAAAACGTTGGTTAACATAATACTTATTGTTTATGGAAAATGATACTTATAAGACACGTGCTGTTTTTTAACTTTAATTATTTTGAACTTAATTGTTACTGCCTACATCACGAACAGATACTATTTAATCTACAGGAAGTGATGCAACAACTGTTTGAAAAAGTTTGGCAGGCGCCAAACGAAAGCGCTTATTTTGATTGTTGTGCATTTTTAATTTATATTTGGTATTAAACTTCTTTCGGTGAAGTCCGTTTTTTGCTGGTTTTTGGATAATTTAATTAGAATGTCTGTTTTGGATGGAGAAATAAAGCTGAGCACCAAGTAAAATCCATATAGTCACAGCAAGGGCATGAAAGCCCCATGCTGATGGCATACCAGCTAAGAATCAGACTAGAAATCCAAGCTCTATGAGCTAACCCTGGCAACTGTTGTCCCACAGTGTGGTGCCACTTTAAAAGAGGCTGCATAGCACAAATAATACTGGAACAATTTGTTTAATGATATGACTAAACCAAGGTAGTTTGGGGTCACTAAAGGATGATCACAACCAGTTAATATAGAGTATGATTTTGAATAACATTGTCTATATGGACTTTCTCAAAGCAGTAATTATTTTTACTAATGCTACGTGTGAAGAGGTTATGGAGTTATGGAAGCAGGGCATTTTTTTCCCAGCTATTCTCTTCCTGGAGGCAATGAATATTTTTGTAGACTCCCTCAGCCATAATTCCAACTCTCTTCTAAAGCTTGAGATAAGGAAGACCTGATTAGACAAAATTTTACATGGATGAGGCACCCATGAGATTATCTGCTAACCAGACATTCAGCCATTGCTGCTTAATTCAGCTGGATGGGGGTAGGGTAATGATGAATACATGTTATCCTCTGTCTTAGGGGCATAGTTTCTTGTATGACTTTACCTTTCTTTCTGATTCTACACTTAATAGCAAAATTCAGACACAAAACTCTATAACTCATCCTAGTGGCCCTTTGCTGGTTTAGGGGGTAAGTTTCCAAGCTCATAGGTCCCTGGCAGAAAAAAAGTTATTCCAACACAGACCAAGACAATCTACTTGGTTCTGCTGGCAGGCTAGTTGTGCTACCAGATTCTTTGGTTATTTCAAACCTTCTGAACTACTGACAGTAAATTTGGTGCCAGGTATGCTCATAGTGTGTTTGCCAGCAGTGACAAGCCTGCAACTTGTATCAAGTCTTATAACACATCCCAGGTGCACTGTCCATAGTGAGCTTCTCAACACTGCTCACTCTGCACCCTATTGTCCATTTCTCGTTAATAATAATGTTTGCACCAGACAAGCCAGCTATTGGCTGGCATGCTTGCTATAACCTCCCTGTACTCTTCCCTCATCAGGCCAATAATTGAGTACAATGCCACTTTTGGTATGTACCTTTCCAAGCACCTGCTGCAAATAGAAAAACCACAAAGGTTCCTCACAAGGAAAATTCAAGGTCTTCAGCACCTGACCTATGTGGATTGTCTGTAATCACTGTCACTTTATTCTTTTTCGTACACATCAAAGGCAATCTCCACCTTGCATGCAAGGCAATCTTTGACAGTGCTTTATTGGAAATGCTGCATCTCCATAAGTCAAATTGTACATGGGTTACTCGATCTAAAGTTCTTAACCTGGTATGTCACATCAATAGAACCTGCTTGAGGGACAGATTTGTCTCCCAGAGGTTACCACATCTTTCGGACAGACTCGCAGTTCATGTCAAACAGAGCACCTCATTAGTCCTCTTCAAAGGCAATCTGGAGGATCAAATGGTTAACCGTAAATTCACCCCAGGGGTTCCACCTGTGTCCCTCTTGAACAGGGACAATTGGTACTGATCATGGAAATAAGAGCAGAACTTGGCTAGGCTTGTAACCGCCCTAGAGCTATTAGCCTAGTAATTTCCTATGATAATATGATCCTATGATTGTGTGAATCATATCAAGACTGTTCTGAAAACATAACAAAACAAAACAGAAGCCTGGAGGTCTCTATAGGGCTAAGCAATTTATGAATCCTCATGCAAAGATCATTACTGCCAAATTATTTCAAATTATTCCTGTTGACTAGCCTTTTACACCTCAACAATTCAATAAATTTCTCATGTAATCAGGCGTTAATGCTGTAGCAGGTATGCAGCAACACAGAAAAAATAGAACTTACACAGACATATCTAATTGCTGAAATTCAGGTCAAATATGGCACTATACAGCATACAATCCAATACAGATATCTTGTTCTCCAAACATCACTAACATTGTATATACCTTTACTTTCCCTTTAGTGACCAAATTGAGGCCTACCTCAGCTTTTCTAGGAGTAAAATCAACAAAGGACCATAGTAATTACAAGGCAAGTAATTCATATTGGGATTATAAGGCACGTAAATGATAAGGGGGAAGGATGGCATGGGATCATAGGGATTATAAGGCAAGAAAGTCATAAGGGTGAGGGACGGCACAGGATCATTGGGATTATAAGGCAAGTAAATGATAAGGGGGAGGTATGGCATGGAATCATAGGGAATATAAGGCAAGTAAACCATAAGGGGAAGGGGTGGCATGGGATAATAGTATTCCAAAACAAGTAAATCATAAGGGGGAGGGGTGACATGGGATCATAGGGATTACAAAACAGGTAAATCATAAGGGGAGGGATGGCATGGGATCATAGGCATTACAAAACAGGTAAATCATAAGGGGGGAGTTGCATGGGATAATAGGATTACAAAACAAGTAAATCATAAGGGGGAGGGGTAGCATGGGATTACAAGGCATGTAAGTTATAATCAGAGAAGGATTGTACAGGAATTGCAAGGCAAGTTAGTCATATTACAGTATGCACTTTGTCAATACTCCCCTTCAAGATATATCTCAGGCTTCTATAAGGGCGAGCAAATCAGACCAGAAATAAATTTGTAGATGCCCATCCAATCATTGACATTAGTCTTAGAGGATTAGAGAGTGTCACTTTGTTTAACATATAAGGGTAGTTGAAAACAGGACATGGTAAATCTTGGGTAATAAATCTGTCCTTAGCAATAGTATTAGTAGGGCTGTTTGCCTGTCACAGAGGCACGAGATCAAGGAGGGCTGGATACTCCTGGGAGTGCAATGCAAGACATAGATCTCCATGTAAGAATCAGTAATAGACCAAGTACAGGAACAGGGCATCAATTCTGTGTTGTTAGCCAAGGGTCTGTAAACAAGTGATTTTTTTGGTTAGAAAGTGCTGGAGCCTTTTTAGCTGTGAGGTGTGTCTGGGCAAGTAAATACCAAAGTAGACACTGTACCGCATAAATGATCTAATCTGGTGGTTGCCAAACTTTTATGAGCCAAGACCCAATTTCGAAACAGTCATTTTTTTGTGACCCACTACTCACTACAAGCTACCACGTGGTTTCCCGTCAGTCTGCTGAGTCGAGACATAGATATACGATCTAATCTACTGCATGACTGTCATTGTTAGGGCTGCCTTGCAGGGTCTATATTCCAACCATGAATAGTCAGTTCAGTGAATGGCTTTCACATCAAAAATGCCGTTCGTCGATCTTGCACTTGTGGGGGGCTGCACCCTCCACACCCCCTGCTAATTATATATACCAATTCCGAGATCGCACTACAGTGAGGAAAGGGCAAATTTTCTGATCTTCACTGTATTGCAATCTCACTATAAGAGTTTGTTGAATGTATTTTCGATGTAAAATGCCATTCACTGAACTGACTTTTCATGGGTGTAATATAGACCCACCTCACAAGTTGGAGCTTTATGGAATGACAGCTTTCCCAGGAAAATTGTATGCACACATAGATCAAGTTCACTTAACATAAATAAACCCAATCATACTGATCCCCAAAAGTAAATAACCACATTTCAAAGTGCTCAAGTCAAAAAACAAGGACAGATCAGCATTTCACATCTGAAACTGTATAAAGGTGCTAAGTGGTTCTCTTACATTCCATCCCAGAGGGCAGTAATAAACAAATAGGGCACAATTTCCATTACTCACCTGTGAGACCTTTTGGCAATGATGGAGCTTACAGATCACAGTCTACTGCTCTTGGAAACTCAAAAGTATTACGGACGCTTCTACAATCACAACATCAGCCAAGTTTTAATGGTTGTATAGAATTCTTCCCAAACAGCATTAATTTCAGAGCATGGGTTAACATTTCCATTAACTGGACTTCTCAACCTCTTAGCACAAAATATCTAGGCAAAGCCAAAAATAATTGTGGGACAAAGTCCCAAAAATAGGAACAAACTTTAAATATCGCTCTCACAAACTTATAAAGTTGCTAGAATAAAAGGTATTATTGTGTTATAGTGAATTTTCTGACGGATATGAAGTCTGAAACTCAAATGCCTTTCATTATTTAATGAATTTTGTCCTCACTGATTTGCCACAGTAAACCCCAAAAAAACACAAATTTTATGAGGAACAGACTAAAAATATGAGGCAAAAATTTAGACATTCTACAAACTTCTGGACAGTTGAGAAACACCTCCCTCTTTTATACAAACACACACACACACACACACACACACACACACACACACACACACACACACACACACACACACACACACACACACAGACAAACACACATCAACTTCTCATTTGTCCTTTCATGGTCTGCATTTGAAATGTCATCAGTTATTCAAATTCCGCAAGCACAGAAGATGAAGATGTAAAGAGTAGGTCGCATAGAAGCAGAAGACGAAAACAGTTTACACACACCTGTCACATCTGTGCAACTTTGTTTTTTCTAAATTAAAAAAATAAATCTCCCAGCCAGTGGCCCCCCCTCCCAGCCAGCAGGGGCTCTTTCCCAGCCGATGAGACCCACCCAAAATCAGCTTACGACCCACCAGTGGGTCATGACCCACATTTTGGGAACTTCTGATCTAATCAGAATAGAATTCAGTGGAATAAAATCTTCTTTTGACATAGCTGAAATACCTTTGAGTATTAGTTGTGCTATATTGAAGGAGTTGTTAAAACAAGTGGCAAGATCCCTGATTAATGTTAGCCCTTGTTTAGGACACCATTGGTCAGTGAGGATTATTTCTTGTTATAGTGACACTGTATTAAGGAGTGATCAGCACTAAAGTTGCAGACATCAGCAAACTTCATTAGCTATAAGTCTGGCTTTAAAGATTGGAGATCATTGAAGTAAATCACAAACAGAAGGGATACCAGCTCAGATCATATACTGCTAGTCAGATCTTGCTTTATGAGGCTGCACCTGCAATATTAAATATGTAGGTTCTATCCTTTAGTTAGTTTCCATGCCAACTCACCATGTATGAGTCCATGTTTATGTCTCTTACCTTATTTACAATACCACAGTGGGAATCATGCCAAAAGTCATAGAGACATCCAGAAATATTGTGTGGATCAAATGATCACTATCCACTCAGTGTCCTTCTCAAAGAAATGAACCATGTTCTGTACATATGTTCTCCCTTTGACAAAGTTGAACAGCTGAGCTTCTTGTTGACTAATATTTTAATATTGCAGTACATGAAGACAGATATGATACATTTTATGGTCTTTCAGGCCAGAATAGTTATATAAACAGTTACACGGGTCTGTGGTGGGGTTCCCTTTATGAAGGGATGTACAGCTGCAGTTTTCATTACTTCAGAGATTTACCTTTTGGTCACGTTTAGGTTAAGCAAATTTAGCAGGGTTCGATCAGGCCATGTGTGGCACTATTTACTAGGCATCCATGAAGATGTCTCTCCCCATTAATGTGACATTTTAGTCTAAAAGCTCAGTTAAGATTTTTGGTACTGTCAGGGATTCAAAGATTTGTGCAATATCAATAACTGCTTTCTGGGTAAAGATTTCACTAAACTTATCTGCAAGAATATTTACTATGTTATTAGGTCTGAATGGGAGATACCATTTTGGTTTAATTCACTACACTGTCAGTTAATATTGCTTCATTTTCTGACTTAATTAAAGAAGGATTTACAACTGGCCTTGGCCTCAGATGCTACTTTCAGTTTGTGATTATCTATGCTTTCTCTGATGGATGCTTTTAGTTCTTTGTTGATCCTCTTGACAAAGGCTTTGATGTGGACAGAGTTAGATTTATGTATGACCTTAGAAATGTTTTTCCTTCCATTATAGCGCTTATGTATATTACTGAACTAACCATGTGGCCTGTTGTTCAGCTTCCAACATATTTAGTTTTATTAAAGACTGCCAGGTCTAAGTAATTTTACAGGCGGGAGTAGAACTCTGTTGCGTAGGCAGCAGTTAAACCTGCATGGGGCTGTAGAAATAAGTAGTACATTTAGAAATCTCATCATAACCGTTGTGTACGTTTGCTCTTCTGAAGTCCTTATAATTCAGATTTTTTTTCACTAGAGGCATGCATGAGAGTTCAAAGGAGAAGGTCACTAGATTATGATCAGATTTAACTAAGGGCGGGCATACAACAGGCATGGCACATGAGGGAGAACTATTAGAGTGGGGAAGAAACATTCTCAAACCCTTTATCTAATCATTGGCTAAGGCAGCTCGCAAACAGAATTCCATTCAGAAGGATCATCAAAGGCTATCTCTGCTCAAACTGTACATTTAGCAGCATTCCTGGTACTAATTAACTTTCCTTCTTTCAAAAAACAGGTAATCAATAACCAAAGATTACAATACAAAACCAGTTCTTATACACTCTCCTTAAAGCCCCACACCCATTACTTCAGGTTCATAGGTTATTACTAGGCATAGAGTCCAGGAGACCATTATACAATCTACATAAAGCCCCACAACCATTACCTCAGGTTTATAGGTTATTACTAAGCATACAGTCCAGCAGACCATTATACACTCTACTTAAAGTCCCACACCCATTACCTCAGGTTCATATGTTATTACAAGGCATACAGACCAGGAGACCACTATACAGTCTACTTAAAGCCCCAAACCCAATTACCTCAGGTTCATAGGTTATCACTTGGCATACAGTACAGCAGACCATTATACACTCTACTTAAAGCACCACACCCATTTCCTCAGGTCGATAGGTTATTACTAGGCATACAGTCCAGGAGACCATTATACTCTCTTCTTATAGTCCCACATCCATTAACTCAGGTTCATAGGCTATTAATAGGCATACAGTCAGGAGACCATTATAAACTTTACTTAAAGCCCCACACCCATTACCTCAGGTTCATAGGTTATTACTAGGCATACAGTCCAGGAGACCATTATACACTCTACCTAAAGTCCTACACCCATTACCTCAGGATCATAGGTTGTTCCTAGGCATACAGTCCAGGAGACAATGATACAATCTACTTAAAGCCCCACAGCCATTACCTCAGGTTCATAACGTAGTACTAGCCATACATTCCAGGAGACCATTATACACTCTACTTAAATCCACACATCCATTATCTCAGGTTCATATGTTATTACTAGGCATACATTCCAGGAGACCATTATACACTCTACTTAAAGCCTCACACCCATTACTTCAGGTTCATAGATTAATACTAGCCATACAGTCCAGTAGACCATTATACACTCCACTTAAAGCCCTACCTCCATTACCTCAGGTTTATAGGTTATTACTAGGCATACAGTCCAGGAGACCATTATACACTCTACTAAAGCCACACAACCATTAGCTCAGGTTCATAGGTTATTACTAGGCATACAGTCCAGGAGACCATTATACACTCTACTTAAAACCCAACACCTATTATCTCAGGTTCAAGGTTATTACTAGGCATACAGTCCAGGAGATCATTAATGAGCAGAGCCCAAATTCTGAAGCACCCCAAAATTTGGTTTTGATAAGTGGCTTTCTATAGGCCATACAGTAGGCAAATGAAAGCTGAGGGAATCAACCCTTTACCACAGGAAGTAGCTTGTGAACAGCTCATAGCCTTCATCCTCTATGCCAACTTCCCAATAATATGTTAATATCTACAGTATATATATATATATATATATATATATATATATATATATATAGTAATAAATGCTTTGGCAAACAAAACTATCTATCTATGATACACACACACACACACACACACACACACACACACACACACACACACACACATGCACACAGACAGACACACATGTATGCGTGCACTCCAGTGATCTGTGGTAGGATTGCAGTAGTGGCAGTGTTGTGAATTCTGCTTCAGGATTTGTGTTTCTGTACGATTATCTATAGCTGTATATACCTGCTTAAAGTTGCATTCCAGTGCCTTTATGTTTACCTTGCTAGTGTTTTTCCCCTGTTCTTTCAGTCTGCCCCACCCCAACTGAGGTATCAAGTTAATAGTTTCCAAAATTCTAATGACAGGACTTGAACTCCAGTTTGAATTTTTTCTGCAACCCACCCAGCCTTCTATTGTTGTGCCTTTAAAAGGCTGTGTCTCTTTTATCCTCTCCTTATGGTAATCTGAATTTGAAAGTTCTTCTTCCCCCCTTTCACTGTGATTGTATGTTATGTAATCTATTTAAGCACTTTCTCACCCATTATTTTCCATATATCCCTAATACTAAATGCCAAGCCAGTATACTAGTATTTCACTTGCGTAAACCTCCTTTAACTTAAATTGTCTCCTGTACATTTTCCCACAGCTCACATATGCTTGGTACTCTCACCACACTCTGAAGGGATCTTGAGTTAATCCTGCACCATCCTTGGCAGAAAAGAGATTTATTTCATTGTTTTACACATGAGTTAACTGTTTAGAGTACTACTGCTTTATTTTCGGTTTATTTGTTGAGTTTGCCTTTAAATCATTCTAAAGGTCACAGAAACTTGAAATTTCCTTGCTGGGGTAGTTTAAGTTGTTTTGTTGGAGGCAAAAATGTTGCACACGAACAAGGTTGTCAAGAACACACTCGCAAGCAATCTTTCTTGGTGTTATTACATCAAAAGTTGTCAGTGTCCTTTGCAGTCATAAATGCCCAAAAAGTAAATTTATCTATAAAACTGAAATCTGTAACTTAGTATAGCTAAAAGAAAGTCATTGCATGGAGACAAGCTTAGACCAGCTAGTTTGCACATTAAAAAGCATTACTAATCTAACCTAGTCTAGTTTCAAATCCCAGAGACCACCCAAGGAGACCTCTGTATAACCAAGCCCATGACCTATAGTAATCCCCCCAAAATACTGGTCTGGACAACATGGCTATGCAGTTTCCAAATGTCTCTATAGCTAGTTTGTTAGATATGGGTATCCTGAGACAATGTACCAATTGTCTCATGTTGACAGACAACCATTTAATCCTTAATGAAACAAACATAGCACGTGAGAGGTGCCCATGCACAATTTCAATGGATGCAAAAATGTTGCATACAAACAAGGTTGTCAAGAACACACACACACACACACACACACACATACACTAAATCCACTACACAGTATCCACCACACACATAAAGAGGCAATAAAAAGCAATCTTCCCAAACTGTAAAAACTTCTTAAGCCTATGAATTGCAATGCCTATTCTCAGCAATCTCTAAAGCACTCACCAAAAGCAACACCAAATACCACATATAGGCCTACACACAGGGGAACCCCAAGAGAAAAACACATAAGGCAAGCCAACACATTACTCAAGATTCTTGTCATATGGGATGTGATTGTATGACGTGCAAATGCCCTGCTTACCAGTTACTTATCTGGAGCCAGGATGCACCAAGATACCGCATACTCAAGTCATTACACCACAGGTACTAATATGATTCTATCATAGTCCATGTGGGCATTAACAACCTGATATATACTTCCCTGGACTATATGGAGAGAGACATTGTTGATCTCTCTAAATATCTGTTTCAGGCAGGTATGTGTTTTGCATTAAGCAGCACTCTACCTTCACCAAGGATTATGCTGCAATACAAAAAAAAAACATGATTGACTTGAATGATTGGCCTAGTTCGTGTCTTTCTAGGGTGATTAAATATTTGTAAGCATGGAAGGACAAGGTTAACAGACCATGTTGCCTTGTCTCCCCTAGGCTTCCAAATATTGGATAAAATGTTATCCTCCCCTTAGAGCTTTTTTTGGGAATGCTAAACTGACAAACCTACCAACATAGTCAATAAAGCCCAAAGAAACTTAAATGGTGTTACTGCTCAATGCTAGGAGCCTAAAGAAGAAACTCAACAACCTACAAGCTCTCCTCACCTCATTCGGGATAATATAGATATCTGTGCCATTACCAAGACATGGTTTAAATCCACAGAAAGTACTACTGCAGGTCAAGGCTTCAGTGCCCTTCACACATTTAGACCATCAGCTGCACAGAGACGGACAAAAGGTGTAGGAGTCTCAGTCTATAATAGTAATAAGCATAACTTTATGTTGGTTGAACAGGACAATGCCCTGGAATTTATCCATTTGCAAATTATCACAGATAAAGTCCCATACCATTTCCTAGGAAGTCACATGTCACCCTCTATGTCCCTAGAATCCCACAGCTCATACCTAGTCCTACTGGAGAAACTCACCATTAAACCAAATACTCTATTCATGGCAAACTTTAACTACTCCTCTACAGTCTGGGAAACATGCAATGCCCCATACTCATAGGCACACTGATTCCTGGACTTTATTAATGCAAATACCCTTGACCAGATAGTGCACACACCCACCAGTGGTTGAAACATACTGGACCTGGTACTCACCAATGCATGATTGTGTTGCAACCCCCCCCCTCCCCCGGTGTCATATCCTCACTGGTAAGGCCAGACGACATAGCTGCCTCCATTGAAATAAAAATCAACTCTGTAACCATAGACTATTCCAAAGTAAACTCCATCCTGCTAAGCAACAAGTTTGTCAAAATCAGTGCTCCTCCCAACCCTGAATTCACAGCAAGCTATGAGGAATTTTTCACAAAGGCCTGGTACAAACATGTGTAAATGACTGTACAGGGGATGTCTAAAGAGAAACCACACTAGTGGAATTCTAACCTTTATAGGCTATACAACAAAAGGAAAAAAGTCATGGCTAAAATCAGTAAGGTCGTCTCCCATAATGGTAGGAGCTCTCTAATTAAACTAAACAGGAAACTAGGAGGACAAATTAAGTTCAACTAGGCCAATTACAAGGACACAACAGTCTCACAGACTAAAGACAGCCACAAGACTTTCCACAGCTATGTCTGAAATCTCAAAGACAACACAGATTAGTGTGCTGAACTGATGGTCAATGGCACCACCTTCATGGAGCAGAGTGACTTTGCTGGCTGACAAATGCAGCTCAAACTTCACCCTCAATTTCTCCCCCACCTCTCTCCATGAAATACCTACTAGCATAAGCACCTCTCCCCAAACTGTATACACAGGGAACAATTCCTGGTGGCACTTGCTAAGCACAGAAACATAGCCTCAGTGGGCCCTGACAATATCCTGGGATGCTGCCTACATAGCATGAAACATGACGTATCAGGAACACTTAAGTCACTTTTCAACTATAGCATCAAAACAAGCTTTGTGCCACAGGAATGGAGGACTGCAATGGTTATCCCACTTCACAGGGGTGGACCATCAGCTGACCCCACAAACTACAGACCTACTGGTCTGACTAGTCCAACATACAAAGCCTTGGAATGAATTATCATGGGGTTGATCAACAAACACATAGGCAACCTTCAGACATTGGACTCAACACAGTTTCACAATTGGCTTTGTCAAGGGAAAGTCATGCCTAATAAACCTGGTGGACTTCTTTGAGAAGGTCACCAAGGCAATAGATGGGGGGGAACACTGCATTCCACCTACTTGGTCCTGGCTAAGACATTCATTACAGACCCACAAGTCTCACTATTCTTATAAGGAAAGCCATGGAAAGAAATATCATGGAAATGATCAAAATAGATATAGTAAACTCCAGACATTGGATCCATCTCAGTTTGGTTACATCAAGGGCAGATTATGCCTACTCAACCTGCTAGACTACTTTGAGAAGGTAACCAAAGCAATGGATATGGGACAAATGTTTCACACTGCCTATCTTGACCTTGCCAAGGCATTTTGACACAATACCATACACAGGCATTGTTGACAATCTCAAGAGGTTAGTTACAAACTCATATGTCATCCAGTAGATAGCCTAAATTATAGTGGACCTTACACTGCAGGGCTCAACTGTGTTTTTATCCAGTAGATAGCCAACTGGCTCTCAGACAGGACCAGGAAGTTAGAATTAGGGAGTCCACCTCTACAAAGAGGCCAGTCACAAGTGGACTCCATTAGGGATCAGTCCTTGGACTGCTCCTTTTTTTGCCATTTACTTCTGAGAAGTCAAGGCCAATGTCAGTGGTCTCTGGCTGACTAAATTTGCAGATAACTGCAAATTAGGAGGTGTCAGTGAATCCCACACTGGCACACATGTTCTCCAGGAGGGGGTGATACTGACAAAGAACTGGTGTCAGAGCCATGGACTAAAACTAAATGCCAAGAAATGCATAATAGTATCCTTTGGGAAGTCATCCACCCCTGGTAACTATCATATTGACAACACATCCCTTAGTGTTGACCCAGGAGTCAGGGACTTAGGGACACACATAGATAGTAATCTAGCTTTTGACCATCACGTGTCTACAGTAGTGCGAAAATCATTCTATATTGTGCAACTATAAACAAAGGTATGTCATCTAGGTCCAAGGAAGGCATTGTTCCACTGTATTTGGCATTCATCAGACATCACTGCGTACAATGCCCCCTTTCGTATGTACCTAACCAAGAATATATAACAATTGGAATGTTCACAGAGGTTCCTCACTAAAAGAATACAGGACATGAGTAAAATGTCCTTTGCAGAGCACCTCAAAGCCCTATCCCTGCATTTTGCCTCCTACAGGCTTTTGAGGGGAGATCTATGCCTGGCATACAGGGCATTGCCAGACCCCACTCTGATGGACCTCCTGCATACCTACAAAACAAACAGTGCCAGAATTACCCATTCTAAAGACTTAAACCTTGCCTTTGATATAAATAGGACCTGCTGGAGAGACAGGCATGTATCCCAAAGACTACTCCATCTATGGAACAGGCTCATCAAGTCCCCATCCATGTGAAGCAGAGTTCCTCCTTAACCCAATTCAAGTGCAACTTAGACAATTAGTTGGGGAACAGGAAATGCATCCCTGGTTTGGCACCCATGTCTCTAATGACACAGTTAACCTGTAAATCCCAACCTCCTGCTTACACTTATCAAGGGTATCAGAACTTGTTAGAGATTTGTGATGCATGGTTAGGCTTACAATGGCCCCTGTGGTTGTTAGCCTAGTAAACACCTATGAATCTATAAACCTATGAATGCAGCACTCCACTTGGCTATAGTTGACAAACTCATTAAAGTGTGCATAAGCCCTTGCATGACTCACTGGACTTCCAGCTGGCTCACAGGAAGTCAGGATTGGTGATATCCACTAAGAGACTGGTCACCAGTGGGGTACCTCAGGGCTCAGTGCTGGGACCGCTCCTATTTGGTATCTACTTTTTGGAGGAAAAGGCTTACATCAAGGGCCTTTGGCTAACCAAGTTCAAAGATGACTACAAATTGTTGGTATTGCTGTCATAGAGTCCGCCCATGATACAAACATCTTACAAGAGGGTTTAACACAGACAAATGATTGGCAACAGTCATGGAGTAAAACTCAATGACAAGAAATGCATTATTGTGCTTTTTGGGAAAACTCCCACCTGGGCTATTTACTCCAGTGATAAAATACACTTAAGTGTTATTCTGATAGTCAGGGATCTGGTATCATATGTAGACATCTGGCCTTTGACCAACATGTGACCAAGGATGTAAGAAAATCATTTATGTCATTCAAAAAATACGTAAAAGCATGGCATTCATGTCCAAAAAAGTAAGAGTTCCGCATTATTTGGCCTTTATCAGACCCATCACTGAGTATAATGCCCTCTTCAACATGTACCTGACCAGACATATGCAACAGTCAAAACACCCACACAGGTTCCTAATCAGAAGAATACTGGGAATAAACACATCTCCTTAAAGCCCTCTCTCTACACTCTGTCTCCTACAAGTAACTGAGAGGCGATCTATGCCTGACATACAAGGCATCCTCGGATGCAGCTTTGATGGACCTCTGCACATCTGCAAAAGTAACAGAATCAGAGCCACTAGATACAAGGATTTAAATTGTGCTTGTGACATAAGTAAGACATGTTGGCAAGACAGATATGTCTCTCAGAGGATCTCCATGCTCTGGAGTAAGCTCCCCATCCATGTGAAGCAGAGTCCATCCGTAACCCTATTTAAGTGTAACCTTGACCAATGAAAGGGAAATAGAAAATGGACCTTGTATCTGGCCACCATGTCTCTGACAGACAGAGGTAGACAGTAATGCCCAAACTAACATGACCTCCCCCAACATAACCTCTAGAAGCTTCCTAACTAACATATCCCTCCTAATAAATGTCCATAATACATAGGAACACAACTGAGTTGGATTACATGGTTAGGCTTATAAAGGCTTTGGTGGTTATTAGCCTATGTAAATATCATGGCCCTATAAACCTAAGATCTTTTCTTTGCCTTCTGTGTCATAAATTACTCAAGACTATTTGAACTCCTTCACCCAAACAGAACTGGTCGAAAAGTTAACATCCATTCTAGAGACCTAAACCGATACCACCACAATAGCAAAACCACATGTCATGACAGACAACTAATCCAACATATACCCCGTTTCTGGTATAGGCTGCCATTACCTATCAAGCAGAGAGCTTCCCTAACAATGTTTAAAAGTAGTATTGATGACCAGATGGGTGGTTGCAAATTTTCACTGGGGATATGTGGAGAAAGACTATATAAGAAGGTCACGGTGTCCTACCAGTAATGGGTGATGTGACTGAGCTTCCAAATCATCTCTTTTGTCTTTAAACTTAGTTATGATCCTATGAACCTATAAGAGTTTTTACAGAACCAATAGTACTGTAGGAATCACCATTTGAAAGAAGGACTTAATTTTATACTGATTAACAGCCACTGCAGATACTTCAACCACCAAAAAGATGGACCCATGTTGACCACAAATAGGCTGGAAACTTGGAATGGTGGCTCCCTACTCTATGTTTCACTTATATGACACTGAATATTAAGAAGAAAGAATGCTAGGCAATTGTGAATGGTTATCATGGGTATGTTATGAAAAGCCCAAAGAACTAAGGGATATGGGCCTAGTAGCCATACATTTTGTGTTAGTCATCACACAGTTATCAGTACCGATAATATGATGTGCAAGCACAAATCAGAAATATCCCATTATGAGCTAGCACACACTAGTGATATAGCAGTGGAGGAAAGACAATAATATGGTGTCAAGTAGAAGCAGCCATCAGTTATCTTAGTCAGGTTTATTACATGATTGCAGTGATGCAGTTCCTGAAAAGCTGTGTCCTAAACTGTCAGGCTATCAGACTACAAGGAACAGCTGGAAAACAGATTTTTATAGTGGATTGTCAAACATATGGGGACTGAAGCCTTATGCAGACATTGAGCTGAATGCCAGGCACTTAAACAAGCATGGGTACCAGCATTCTGTACTATTCAAAATGGCCACTTGTAGCTTGGCAATGTATTTACATTGACCTTATGTGTTCTATACAGGAAACAATGCTGCCAACAATAATAATATGCACTCAAAGTAGCCAGATCTTATCTTAATGGGAGATTAAAATACTTTATCACTTCTAAGAACAGCTTTAGCAAAAAAAAAAAAAAAAACAAACAAAAAAATGGTTTATGTCACCAGATTGCCAAAAAGAGTTATCCAGAGTTTAGAACAAGAAATTGCAGTACCATTTGACAGCCCTTTTCAGAGGTGACCCAGGAGCAATGTCTGGATAAATGACTTGCTTGAGGCCTCACATAAGGCAAATGAGGGTTGAGGGACTCAAACCCTGAGCCAAAATAACTAGAGCTCACAACCTTAACCCTCTGCAGCAGCTGTCAGACACAGTAAAAATCTACAGGTGATAAATGACATGATTGTGAAGTACAAGTCTTTCATGAAGATAACCATACATATTCATGCTCCCAAATGGACACTCTACCAAAGTGCACAAGACAACTGCTTACACAGTAAGATGCCCAGTAGAATTCACACCCCTAAATCTAATCTGGTATTATAACACAAAATGGTGATCAACCAGAGTGCGATATCTTAGCATGATGTAAAATGATTTAGCTAGGTCATAGTCATAAGGCCACTAGGTCCAGTGATAATATTCTGGATCCTATTCCAAACCCTTTCAATGGTGAAAACACTTGAGGGGGTCTGTAACACTTATTAAAATGGATATCTACAAATTATTAACAGTAGTACATTTATTATGCTGAGAGCATTACTGTACTAGTCCAGAACATAACAAACTCAGACTATAACAAACTCATTCTCTTAGTGGCAGATTGGTATAGCTGCTTCACACAGCACAGTTCTCTAACTCATTTCTTAGCTGGGATTCATTCTGTATGAGGTCTGCATGTCCTTTTTATTGCTGAATGCTCTATCATCTGTTCACATATCAAAAATATGATCTAGGCAAAACAACATGCATCAGAATTGCTATAGATGTGAGTGTGTGTACATCATGCAATGAGCTGCCATCTCATCCAGAATTAGATTCTCTGCCATGCTCCTGCATGATTCTAAACTGGATTAAGCAAGAAATCTGTGAATGAAAGAATAAATAAATATACAGATAATTCTGGAATTCAAGGGCATTGGCACAAAAGTAAGTAATGTTAACCATAACTATCAAAGTAGTTCCCTCTAGTAACTAGTAAGAAAAGTGCTATTAAGCAATAACCTGATACAGCAGCAGTTTTCTTTACATGATTAAAACTTATATTGTGTGAAGTGTTGGGTACATGTATCTATAAATGTATGCTTGCTAGGCACATAACTATGCAGAAGTATATAGTAATTAAACACAACTAAGCATAGCTCTGTCTCCATTTATGAATTAATGCTAAATAATGCTGCATATTTTGGCAAATACACAACAATGACAGAATAATATTTCTAAACAAAAACTCTCAAAATGGAGTCTGTGACATTCAGAGGATGTCTGCTATCAGACGGATGCTGGAGTATAGAGTCTAATAGCCTAAATGTATGTGTACTTGATTTCATCCTTCTCTTACAGCAGTTTGTGAAAATCATCACTTGAACTCAGCTTGCAAACAATATGGTAGTGCATGTTATTTTTCTCAATAAACTGCCACAGGTATACACATTACAACTTTAAAGAGCAGGGTTTCATCAGTTATTCTCCCTGTCATTCATCATATGAATAGTTCAAAAGCTTCTCTCAGAAATACAGTGCAAACCAAACTCCGTCTGCTTCTTTCTGGCAGTGATTCACATAAGAAGAACTCTGTATTAACTTTTACCAGATTCAGCATCAAACTACGGTATTGATACTGACAAGCTGCTATGTGGTGCATTCATGCTTTTCAGCTTTATAAAAAATGAACAATACTGCAGATGAATAAACTCTCTTTGGTACAAATGCCTTGAAGCAGAACTAGTTTTCTGCTTGCAAACCCTGACATTATTTTGCCCAATTCATTATTAAAGATTAACAGTTTATCATGTTTGCTTTCTCTTGCTTGAACTCTGGTAGATATATATACCCGTTCTGAAAACCTCAAATGATTGTGTTGTAATGCAACCAGCTCAAGGAGCTTTTTTTTTATCCCGATGCCTGAGTGTGTATGTGTACAATGCAGTTGTGTTTCTGATGATTCCTTAAGAACAAAACATCATTCAACTTAGAGGTACATTTTTACAAGTAATAGACAAACACTAAAAGAAAACTTTAGAAATAAGATAAAAATACTTACTGCCCTTTGCCCTACTTGTAACTTGAACCAATGTAAATGAACTCTAATGTGCGTATCAGTAAGGTACCTAGAAATACAGAAAATGCAAATGAAATGCACATTATTCTTTCCAAGGGCACAAACAAATCTCTCATGAATTTAACAGTACTTTTGTTTTGCAGGTGTGGTCATTGTGTATATTATTTTCTAAACACAGTTTCAAAGTGAAAAATAAAAGTAGTGCAGTGCCCACCATCCAATTTTCTGGAGAAAACAACCAACAGAATGTATTACAATGTTAAAGTTTTAATCACGGCTACATTCAAAAAGTGATATTATTAAACAATACCTGTTTCTCTGTAGTGACCCCAATTAAATAATTAAAAAGATGAGACTCCTCTGATGTTCCATTTAAAACATAAGCATTTATGTTTGTGTGTGTGTGTATACATAGATATATATATATATATATATATATATATATATATATATATACACACACACACACACACATATATGTATATATATATATATATATATATATATATATATATATATATATATATATATATATATGAAGATACACACAATATTATACATATACAGATAGAGGGACAGATATCTATATAGATATATAAGGTTTTATTTGCCAGAATGTACACATAAAGACTCACAAATTATAAAGTAAAAAGTAATTAGCACTAAGAAGTCATGTAGCTGAAACACTGCATGCCTTTAAGGGGTCATTTGCATATGTCCCATGAGTGGACATATGGGAGGTTTCAGCTATTACCCAGTGAAGACTTTAGCTTGGGTTTGTCCTTCTTGCAGTTTTTACTGAACGGTTAGTCTGTTGCGTCTTTCGGCTTTTCCCAGTTAGGGATCGCCACAGCGGAACTCTGGTCCGCTAATGATTGGCAGTAGATTTTTACGTGCCGAGTTGCCAGCTCTGATGCACAACCTTCAACAAAGGTATGCCCATTCACGCATGTCTCCACACAGAAGACACTCTAGCTGAGAATCGTACTGTGAGGCGACAATGCTACCGCAGCACCACCACCGCAGGATACTGAATGGTTAGTCTGTGTGACCCTTATATCCCTTTGGCTTGGATCTTATTTGAGATATTTTTCAGGTTTCGTTTTAAGTTCTGTGTTTCTATAGCATAGCCAAACTACCCATTTATGCTATACTGATGAGATTGATAAAAAGGCTGAAATATGCATTTCTACAGGTCATGGGGTTTGGCTTTATTGGCCTGAATGTATCCATAAAGGCTTAGAAACAAAAAATAAAAAACATGAGTATTTAGAACCTGGGTACCTGAAACTCTATATATTCTTAAGGGGTCATTTGCATATATTCCCAGGCCTCCATTACAAGGGGATTAGGGTGTTACATAGTGAAGATTTCACCTTGAATATAAGGTTTGTCTCTCTGACCTTTTTACTCTAAGGTTAATATATATATATAAATATGGCCAGGATTCAGAAGGAACACACAACTGAGCAATAAGTGTTCTGCCAAAATAGGCTCTTTAACACAATCACTAAAAATGTGATTTAGAGAGGCACCTCATCCACAATGAGGAAAGACCTCATTATCAGCTAATTTGCATGTCTTTAAATCATGTGAGAATTGCTGGGATCACCACAAATACTAAGAAGCACTTTTCTGAAATAGTAACAACTGGTGGCCCATGCATAGCATTAGCACTGGCACTCCCTCATTTACTCCTCCACACACATGGACACATTCAAAACAACAGTCACACCCATGAGCGCCCACATGCACACACACACACACACACACACACACACGCGCGCACACACAACAAAAGCACAAACACATTATCTCTCACTGCCCTTGATGTTACACAACACCCGTGACTCTGCCTCTCATAACTGCTCTGTTCCTTGTCACGGACCATTACACTTAGTAATGCTATTCATTAGTGTTTCATACTTTTTACTGTTTACAACATGCTAACTGCTGCACACATTTTGTTCTATTTATGTTTAACATTTCTTATAGCAACTTTTAATCATTCCTAGTGTCTAGTATACCCTCTCCATGTATGACAGTCTTTTCTCATTACTCTAGAGCAGTGTAGAGAAATGGCAACAACATCTCATACACACATGCATGCAACATGCACATACACACACACACACACTCAACACACAGCAGACAACCCCTCACTCAGTCATGAACACAGTCACCCATTCACACACACACACACACACACACACACACACACACACACACACACACACACACACACACACACACACACACACACACACACAAACTCACACACCAACCTTATCTATCCTCTAACACTGCCTCCTCTACTGTGACCTTCCAGGAACACACATGCATTCACACACACACACACACACACACACACACACACACACACACACACACACACACACACACACACACACTCATCTGAGGCCATTTATACATGTGCATACATGCTGCCAAACTCAAACACAGGCATGGGCCTACCACAACTTCCTAACCACTACTCTCCCTGACGCTTAACACCATCTTTCCCATTGAAAGTAACGGGTGATCAGAGAATATTGGCACTGTTAATTAGCATACCTGGAGAGGTTTATTTATACAGCTGAGTGGTTCTGTGAATCACATATGTTGCTAATTAAAACTTCTGCTTGTCTTCTAGACATTTGAATAACTGGCCCCTGTTTCCCCAGGGAATGGTGAGCACATACATGAATGCATATCCCAGGTGACTGAACAATAATCTTAGCATGTTCCTGGATAGTGCTAAAAAGACAAAAAAAAAGACCAAAAGCCTGGAGAAGAGTTAATTTCAAAAATCTCACTTCTCATTATTTCTTTTTAAGACTTATTTTTATGGGGGTTGGAGGGGGGCAAGCTCTTCTCAACTTACATATACTAACTCTGAGATTGCCACACCTTGGAGAAAAGAGAATATTCTAAGGAATGACACCTCAGACTTGCTATATGTAAGATGGTTTTTTTGACGATTCAGTCTCCGTGTTTTGGAACTTGCTCTAGTGGGTCATGACATTTCAAATGGTTGCCTTGTTGAACCCTGACTACTAACAAGATGTCCCCCTGTGAGTAGGATAACATATACTTAATGAACTTTTTTCATCAAACCTTATCTCTGTTAAGCCATCCTTATCTCCCAGGATACAGTTTGACCAGGCCTGATACATTCCTTCCCATTAAACAAACATAATTCAGCCTGATATTTCCCATGGAATTACATCTGAGTACACAATAGCAGTTATATTAGGGTCTCAGTGAAAATCAGTATCTTGAGCAAGACACCATGGACAAAGATTAAGTCTTGGTCAGCATCAGGTAACTTAAAAATGACTTCTTCTTGCAGCCTGACTACAAAGGACTTTAACCAAGGTTTTCATTACAGGCTGAGATCATTGCTGCTCAGTTTCATCACTAAGAAGTAAGTGTGTAGTAGTAAAGAAATGAGTGGCTTTAATCTCACAGCAAAATGCTTTAGCGTTAGATTTTGAAAGCTGTTCAACCTGACCATAATGCATGTGAGTCATCTGCAGACACAAGCCAAGGATGATATGCCAGTAGGAGGCAAAACTGTAAAGAAGGGTCACTGGGCCAGGGTCAGTTTGGTAATAAGCTACATCTGGGTAACCCCTGCTTGGACAGGGCTGTTATTCTGAACAAGGCACATAATACTAATGCTCCTAGGTCAGCCCCAAAAAAATATACACTAATACCTAAATTGTTCTTCCCAGTTAATAAAAAGAATGAATAAATTAAAAAAACATAAATATGCAAATAAAATGCATACTTCACTCAGACAGAGGTTAAACAGGTGACACAGTCTGTTACTGTGATGAGATTGTTAAGCAAATGCAATAGGTTAATGTACCATATAAACCCTAAAAGTGAACTTCAAGGAGAAGGGGGTAATCAAGACTTCCAGTGACAAAGGTGGAGTATACATTTGGAATGCTAGCAACTCTTTTAATATTTGTTTTTGTTTCCTAATTAATACATTACTTTTGTATTTTTTAAATAGTGGCAAAACCCTCTGTGTCGAATCTACTTTTATCTGCAAAATCAGTGCGTGTTTAAACCAACTCTTCATATAGGTGAACATGAATGAAGAAGGCAAAATGGCTGAAATGTTTTATTTTACATTACGTTTGATCTTCTAAATGTGTAATACAGTTACTGTAATTATACTAGCTCAAGTTCTTACCACCAAATCAAACTGACATCTTAAAAGTGATGTAATATAGGGTAGACAGCCATATAATATAAAAGGTTTATATTTTTTGTAATTGATAGAATACCACAAAATATGGACAGGGGTGGTGATGTGAATAATTTATTGGAGGTAAAGGAATGCCTATGGCAACATAGGTTGAACGCTTGTAATTTGCCAGGCATTAACAAACATGCTTCCATCTCTAATATTCTTAAATGTAAATCTTATCTTATTTGAATAGTTTACTATTGTTGTATCTGAGAAATTGATGATAGGAACCACATGTTTTATGTTAAATATATATTCTCTTAAAACAAAAACATTATATATATATATTTATTTATAGTGTTTTTATTGTTTTAATTTTTGAAAGAATATGTATTGTATTAACATATTTACATCAAGCATTTTTGTAAAAACTTGGAGCATCAATATTGATTTTAAGTATTCGTTAAGATATATATACAAATATAAATATTTGTATGAATATGTTTATATATTATTGCATAGAAGGTAGGAGGCGTTTATTTTAATTATTTTAATTAATATGTATTACATTATAAATGAGTCAAGGTTAGCTTAAATGTTGATTGGAGAATTTTTAATGAGAATACCTTAAAAAGGATATGTGATTTCAAAGCATGTTTACTCTGATGAAACCCATGGATTAGATGGGTGAAAGTGCTTAGTGTGTATGGAAATTATATGTTCGTGCTTCGCTGCTAATATATATTTCGTGTTATTATTTTGTTATCACAGTATTGTTTATTAAAGGTCACATTGTGATTGCAGTTGCCTTGGAATTATTTCTAAATGTAGATTTGTACTTTAAAATACTAGAGACTGAAAATGAACCCCGCATCTTAATACCCTGTTCAGTCTCAGCCTCTCCACAGGATATGTGCCCAGAGAATGGCACACGGCAACGGTGGTCCCGCTACACAAAGGTGGGGCCACAACTGACCCTGGGAACTACCGACCAATAAGCCTGACCAGTCTGATCTGTAAGACTATGGAGCGAATCATTATGGAACTCATAAATGGAGAGATTGGGAACCTCCAGTCGCTGGACCCCACACAGTTCGGCTTTGTCAAGGGCAGATCATGCCTCCTGAACCTGGTGGATTTCTTTGAGACAGTTACTCAGGCTATAGATAAGGGAAAGGAGGTACACATGGTTTACCTTGACCTTGCTAAAGCATTTGACACCATTCCCCATTCAGGTATTATTGATAAGCTCACCAGCCTGGGCATAAACCCTTACGTCACAAGATGGATCGCAAACTGGCTCTCAGACAGATCCCATAAAGTAAGAGTAGCGGGATCTATGTCCGAATCCAGACCAGTAACGAGTAGTGTGCCTCAGGGCTATGTCCTGGGGCCACTCCTGTTTGGCATATACTTCTCACAAGTACAGGCAATCATGGAAGAGCTGTGGCTGACTAAGTTTGTGGACCGCAAACTGGGTGCTATAGTCTCTCCGGCCGACATGGAGATCCTCCAGAAGGGCCTGAATGAGACTGACGCATGGTGTCAAAGCCATGGTCTCAAGCTAAATGCAAAAAAATGCGTAGTAATCCCCTTTGGAAAAAACAGAGTACCCGTAAACTACAACATAGGAGGTAATCCCCTGAAATCTGAAGAAGAAATAAGGGATCTAGGGACCCAAGTAGATAGCCAGCTTTCCTTTGATAACCATGTTGCCAAAGTGGTTAGAAAATCCTTCTATGTGACACATCTGATCATGAAAGGGTTCGCATCAAGATCTAAGGATGTAATGGTGCCCCTCTACTCTTCCCTCATCAGACCCATTATTGAGTACAATGCACCAATTGGAATGTACCTGGCCAGACATCTCCACCAGCTGGAGAGACCACAGAGGTACCTAACCAAGAGAATTACTGGCCTCAAACAGTTGCCCTATGCAGCACGATTGAAAAAGCTAAGACTGTTCTCTGTTGCATACCGCTTTCTCAGAGGCGATCTCTGTCTAACGTACAGAGCCATGTCCAACCCAGAATTGTTGAACAAGCTCCATCTTAGCAAAACCAAATCTACTCGAGCTACACGCTCTAGGCATATAAACCTCAACACAACAATTAATAGAACATGCTGGAGGGATAGATTCCCTTCGCAGAGACTTCCCTTACTATGGAACAGGGTCTCGATCAACATAAGATAGTGCCCCTCACTATCACTCTTCAAGAGGAACCTTGATGTGTGGATGGGTAACAGAAAGTTCACACCAGGGATCACACCAACAGCACAACTAGATAGGGGCCAGGGGTACTAGCTGCTAGTACAAGGGTCTAGGGAACTACAAAAGGGGCGGTGAATACCGCACAACGTGGCTGGGCTAATATATGCCTTCGGGCAGATAGCTCAGTACCAAGCTATGAACCTACTAATGCCTGGAGGTCTAGATGCATCCATCCTCAACTGTCAGATGCACTCCCTCATCTCAAGTAAAACTTTTAAATCACCTCCTCTGTCATTAAATGGAATTCTGTCTATTACAAAAAACAGAAATCTCTTAAAATTAGGGCAACTCAAACTATGGATATACAAGGCATTGTTAGTTCTTTTGTTCCTGATGTCTCTTAGGTGTTCCAGGATTCTGAGCCTTAACTTTCTTGTTGTTTTCCCAACATAGAAAGTAGAACAGCTCAAAAATGTAGCAATGTACAATACCATCTTAGTATTACAATTACAGAATCCAGGACACGTAATAGTTTTATAGAAGCCTTGAACCGCCACGTAAGGGCCATTGTTGATAAACTTACATATACTACAAACTCCACATTTACTCATTTTGGAGCTCTTATATGTCTCAATATTAGGTTCAACTTCCAGCAATTCTTTAAGGTTCCTACCCCTACTATATATAAAAGTTGGGGTGTTACCTATAATACTTATAGTATCACTATCAAAAGAACCTTGCCAAGTATCCTTAATAATTCTAATAATTTGTCCTGCCTGCCCATTATATGGCAAATCATAGCCCGTTTTTTGTGTTGTGCATGGGACTTTGAAGCCAACTCATTCCCCTCCTGGATTTCCTTCATTAAACCCCCATGCAAAATAGGTTTAAAGGATGTAGTTTCTATTTCATTTCTAACTCTGGACAAAATTTCTTGTGGATAACCCCTTTCTGTAAACATAGCAGTCAAGCTGGTCAACTGAATGTTTAGCCGTTCATCCTCACTAATCAGCCTGGATAATCTGACCATTTGGCCTTTGACCAAGTTCTTCTTGATATAGTGGGGATGACAACTCTGAAAATGCAAGAAACTATTAGAATAAGTTTTCTTGCAATATATACTCATATTTAGACTTACATCACATATGTTTTTGTATAACAATATATCCAAATAATTGCAGAAATGGAATATGTCTCTGAAAAGAAGCCTAGTCCATTCATTCGAACTAAGGTATAATTTAATATGGCTCCCTATAAGAATTGTGAGATTCATAAGTGTAAATCCTGCAAGTGTGAGAAATAAACCAGGATTTCAAAAGAAATACAGCAAATGTCACAATTTGCTGTAACATCATTAAATCATTTTTGCACCTCCCCACATTGGGTAGGGGTTAGTTTTGCAACAAACATCCCTGGGAATTATAATTTCTAACTTTGATATTACTGTCCTTGGAGTAGTGAGAATGCCAAGAAACCAGAGCCTTGATCTTATCAATAATTCCCCTTAATCACACTTACAGTATCTCTGTTGAAAGATTTTCAACAGTCCTCATAATTTCAAAGTGGGGGGTGTCATTTAATAAATTTCCCTGCACTCTTTACTTTGGGTAAATTATTAGAATTACTTTACCCTCTTTTACAGTTACTAGCTTGAACTTTTTCTTAACAGAGTGGCATCATCGCTTTACTTAACTAAATGCAAA
Organism: Protopterus annectens; assembly: GCF_019279795.1. Classification (NCBI taxonomy): domain Eukaryota; kingdom Metazoa; phylum Chordata; order Ceratodontiformes; family Protopteridae; genus Protopterus; species Protopterus annectens. The sequence continues at coordinate 23,773,563 of NC_056733.1, forward strand.
TCATTTTAACTAAGATGAACTGGTATTTGGCATTATAACTTGTGAGTTCTAACTGCAGAGCACATATTAACGTGACCCCACACATGCACATGAAACAGTCTTATGATTTTCATTCAGGCACTAGAGGAAGATATGCAACACCACTGGCCTCGGTGACAGTAAGTTGCCCAATTCAACCATTAAATAAATAGCAAAACTGTTGCCTTATGCCGACCTATAACAAATCTCAGTATTACCTACCTCAGAACATAATGTTGTCATGGATACCACCCATGAATAGTGCTGTGTAGAGCATTTTGCAATTATGGCACATGTATTCCACATTTCTCCAGCTGTATATGTAATGGAATTAATATATTTGAATTTTAGCAGTACATCGCAAAAAAATGGCACTGTGTAAAGTGCCAGGCAACAATGGCAAAAAATGAAGGATGAGCTGGAATATATATATATATATATATATATATATATATATATATATATATATATATGTGTGTGTGTGTGTGTGTGTGTGTGTGTGTGTGTGTGTGTGTGTGTGTGTAATATAAGTAAAAAAATGAAGCCTGAAGAGGTAGCACAGTTGTAAAAATTAAATCCATAGAGCAAACAAACATAAAAAACACTGTAATGCTGCAGCGGTAAAATCGACTGGTTTAATAACTTTCTAAAAAACAATAAAGAACAACAAACAATAAATGCTTTCACTGACTGTATCAGCTTTATCAGACCATAAAACAAAATACAATCAATTAAAATAAATACTTTTAGACCATTCAAAATCCACCAATGAACTAACTACTTTTCAAGTCATATGTACCCTCTAATTACTATGTATTCACTTCACCTGAACAGCCCTCTGGCTTTGAGAGCTGGCTTTAAAGAAACCTTTCCATTTAATCCTTTACATTTATCTTCTTAAAGCTGCAGGATCCAATAAATTCTCTTGGCTCTGTTTTGTTAGAAATATCACCTAACCTCAAATCTTCAGATATCATTTATCATTTTGACTACCATAAAACTAAGGCTGTATTCACTACTAGTATATATAATGTGTTTAAGCTAGCAGGTTTGTCTCATCTGACTAATACATCTAACGTGCTCTCTGACCCTTTCCATCAGTGTTTTGCTTGCCTTGCCAATATAAAAACTTTGCCAGGTGTCACAATGAGTGAAATACACTAAATTATTTGTCTGCCAATTAGCTAACATATATATGTATGTGTATATTTATATGTATAATAATACAATTTTTGAAGCAGCTCTGAATGATATGCAGGATGAGTTGAGAAACAGAAGATACAGAGACCATGACATTAACATAGAATTGAATAAGGTGAAAGATCTAAAGGAAGGGTCAGCCAGACTGTATTTCTCAAACACTAGGTGTATGGAAAAAGTGAATGGTGAAGGTAGAGATCATGTTTCAGGTGCACCGATATGCCTGTGTTTCTCTAATAATGTTACACCTGTTTCGACATTATCATCAGTCCCCTTTTCCCATTTTTTACATGGGGTCGGGGACTCATGTCAACTGTTGCCATCTCTCTCAATTTAGTGTCACACTCATGCCTTCTTCAACATTCATGCCTGACTGACAGATCTTCTTTCACACAATCCATCCACCTCATTGCTGGATGTCCTCGTTTCCTCTTATCTTCTGTTCTCTTTGATCTTTTCTGCAATTGGACCTACTTTGGCTTCTACTCCTATGGCCTCATTTATTTGTCTGTCCCACAGAGTGCATCTACCCTTCTCTGGCACGTCATTTCATCACCTCTAGATTCATCTGCTCTGCCTTTACTGATCAGGTTTCTGTACCATACGGTAGTACTGCTTGCACCACTGTCTTATACACCTTACTTTTCAGCTTCTTTGGCATTTTTCTATCATAGATTATACCTTGCACTTTATGCCAGTTGGTGGTAGCCACTCTGATTTTAGCTTTGACCTCTTCATTCAGACTTCGCTTCTTCTCAACCATCCCCTCCTAGATATTTGAAGCTATTTACATGTTCCACTATCTTCCCTTCTATCTCAATTCTCAGATTCTTTTGATTTTCTTGCCATTACAACTGAAAAGCCGAAAGGCACAAACAAACAAACAACTGACTTATCTGTGCTTAGTTTCATCCCACTAAAAACAACCATGAAGCCTTCTCTAGTTATACCAAAAATCTCCACGGCAATACCCAGGTTTGCTCTGAGTTACTGCACAATGGTACCTCCTATACTGAGCCAAAAGATATTGCCAACATACTGGCTGACAGATTCAGTGCCAGCTTTACCCCTCTCACCCCCACTAAAGGCCCAATCACAATACTGGAGGAATGCCAGAAACCCAGCATTACTGCAGCACAGGTTAAAGCTACATTGTCCAAGGCCAAGAATACGGCTTCCATGGGACCCGACAATATCCCTCAATGTGTTCTACATGAACTACAAAGTGAACTGGCACCACATCTGTGTGCCTTGTTCAATCACAGCCTCACCTCAGGCTTTGTCCCTACTGAATGGGGCACTGCTACAGTCATCCCTCTCCATAAATGGAGAGTGACTACAGACCCTGGGAATTATCACCCCATTAGCCTGATGAGTTTGATATATAAAGCTAAGGAACACATCATCATGGACCTAATTAACAAGGATAGAGGGAATCTCCAAACACTAGATCCCACGCAATTTGGTTTTGTGAAAGGTAGATTATACCTGGTCAACCTGGTTGACTTCTTTGAGTCAGTCACCAGAGCTGTGGATGAGGGCAAGGCAGTTCATACAGCCTGCCTCGATCTGGTCAAGGCCTTTGATACCATTCCCCCATTCAGGAATTGTTGATAAACTCACGAAACAAGGCATCAACCCCTATATTGCTAAGTGGTTTGCAAATTAGCTCATAAATAGAACCCACAGTATGAAATTAGCACTCTCCAAGTCAGACTGCCGACAAGTCACATGTGGAGTCCCACAGGGATCAGTCCTGGGTCCTTTCTTGTTTGGCATGTACTTCTCAGAAGTCCAGGTCAACATGGAGGGAATCTGGCTGACCAAGTTAGCAGATGACTGCAAGCTGGGAGCCATTATTAACTCCCCAAGTGATGTAGAAATCCTACAGAAAGGACTCACTGAGACCAATGACTGGTTTCGAAACCATGGCTTAAGCTTAATACCAAAAAATGCATCGTCATCCCCTTTGGGAAAAATTCAGTTCCCATTAATTACCACATTTATGGGAGCTCACTGAACACTGAAGGCATTATAACAGATCTGGGGACACAGGTTGACAGCAACCTGTCCTTCGACCAGCACATTGCCACTGTGGTCAAAAAGACATTCTATGTGGTACATCTCATTACCAAGGGTTTTGCATCCAGGAAGTAAGTGGTCATCATATTTCTCTACTCTTCCCTCATTAGGCCACTCTTCGAGTATAATGCCCATTTGGCATGTACCTCACTAGACACATGCAACAGCTGGAAAGGCCACAAAAGTACCTCACGAAGAGAATCCTAGGCCTTAAACACATGTCGTACATGGACAGACAAAAAAAACTCCAACTATTCTCTGTCTCATATCATCTACTAAGAGGCGATCTCTGCTTGAGTTAAAAGCCATGTCTGACCCAGCTTTGTTAGAAATGCTACATCTAAAGAAATACCAATCCCTCCACACCACATGCTCCAGAGACCTCAACCTCATTACCACAATCAACAGAACATGCTGGAGGGACAGGTTCATAATCCAGAGACTGTCCATGCTCTGGAATAGACTTCCCATATATATCAGGCAGAGCACCTCACCGGCCCTCTTCAAGAGAAATCTTGATGAATGGATGGGAAATAGAAAGTTCACCCTGGGGATCACTCCAGTGGCACTACTTGATAGAGGCACTGGGAACTAACGACAGATGGCAAAATGCCAGGGCACTTCTATGGGTTAGGCCTGTAAAGGTTCCAGGGTCATTAGCCTAGTACACACCTATGAACCTATAAACCATGTGCCTTCAGTTTTGCATTCCTTCCCCCAATACTTTGCTGAAGTTTTTGCTCAGAGTCTGCCTGTAATGCCACATCATCTGCATACAGCAACTTTGTTGATCTGTCCCCTCCAACCTGTTTGCTAATGTAGTCCAGCACCAGTATGAACAGCAGAGGACTCACAGCTGAACACCAGTGTACACTCACTCTCACAGGGAACCCCTTTGTGAGGTCAAACACTGTTCGTACTTGCATCACCGGGTTCTTGTACATAGCCTGCATTAATTCTATCAATGTTTCTGGGACTTCGAACCAGCACAGTACAGCTCAGATCAACTTTCTTGGGACCTTGTCATATGCTTTCTCCATGTCTAGGAATGCCCAACTGGACTCTCTCCTCTCTAGCTTCTTCTCATTTGTCTCACTGCAAACAATTGGCTATTTGTGTTACAGCCTTATCTGAATCCAAACTGCTCATCTCTCATCTTACTTTCAACTACTCTGCGTATCCATTTATCAATCACCCTCTTCAGAGCTTTCATGCAATGTGATAGGAGTTTGATGCCTCTGTAGTGTCCACAGTTGTGGCTGTCCCCTTTGTTCTTATACACTGGCACGAGTTTGCTTATTCTACAGTCACCTGGGATATGCCTTTCTCTCCACACTGCTATGAGCCATTTCTCCCCTATCTCACCCAGCATCTTTATCATATTTGCTGTGCCCTCATCTGAGCCTGCTGCTTTCCCTGACTTCATTTTTCTTAGTGCTGTTCTTACTTCTTCTATGGTGAGTTCTTCTTCTTTTCTCATTGTTGGCTGTGTCTGGGGCAGTACCACTTCTGCAGGTGGTTTTCTTCATTTACAAGCTGCTGAAAGTACTCCTTCTGTCTCCCTTTGATGTCCTGTGGACAGGTGAGCAAGTTGTTGCTGGCATCTCTTTGCAGGGTTTCTGAGTTTCTTCTTTACCTTTCTGTCTTTGCCTTGCAACCTGATATAGTTTCTTTGTGCCACCTGATTAGTCACTTTCCAGAAGCTGGTTGAGTGCCTCTGATGCCCTGTCCTTTCCTGTTGCAACTACTTTCTTAGCTTCTTTGTTAGCCAACAAGTAGTCCTTCTTAGCCTGGTCAGTTTTTCTATCTCCCACTTTTTCTTGCACTCCTTTCTTATGATGACTTCCTGGAATTCTGCATTCCACCACCAGCTTTCCTTATGTACCTTATTTCCATACCTGGCTCAGCCATATATCTGTCCTGTAGTCCTCACACATGCTGTTTTGAGGTGCTGCCATTCTTCTTCAACTCCACCTACTTCCTCCTCTTCATGGGGTGCTAGAGCCCTAATTAATTCCTTGAACTGTTGTATTTTCTCTCCAGTCACCTTCCAGGTATTTAGCCTGGTCTCTGTTGACATTTGAGTCTTCTCTGACCACTGCTTGCAGCTGATTGTGGCAACCAGTGGTTTATGCTGGTGGCTGACTGTTTCACTGGGGATGACTTTGCAATCATGGATTCTACCCCCATGCCTTTTCATTAACAGGAGGAAGTCTACCAGAGGTGCACATTAGTCACTCTTGTATGTGATCTTGTGACAGACTCTCTTTCTAAACCATGCGCTGGCTACTAAAAAGCTGTTTACCACACAGAAGTCTAGACTGGCCTCTCCTTCTTTACTCCTGTCGCCCCACCCATGTGGACCCAGGCAGTCTTCGTATCCTGTTCTGTCTGTCCAAATATGTACATTCAAGTCACCCACTATCAACACCAATTCATGTTGTACTGCTTTATCTAGTAAGTTCTCAACTGTTGTCTGAATGCACTCTTTTCCTAACTATCACAGCCCTGTTGTGGGGCATAGGCTGAGATTATGAATACTGCCCTATCATTACACTGGAGTCTGATTGCCATGAGTCATATTACACCTATTTGTGAGATTATAAAATGGAATTTGCATATTCTATTGTCAGATAGTGATTTACAATGTCTTATAGTTAAAGAAACGAGATTTACTTTTAAGAATAAGAAATCCCTCAAGCGCTTGCTATGTTATGGGCCAGCTAAGAACTGTGATTCCATCTCTGTTAAGGGTACTTTTCATGTAGAAGTTGCAAAGTTTGCTCCTTCATTAAGCTTCAGCTTTAGGCACCCTACCACAGGCAAAGTCTATGAGTTTAATGTTTTAGCTAACTGGCAAACAAATAATTTAGTGTATTTAGCTCAATGTGACACCTGGCAAATTTTTATATTAGCAAGGCAAGCAGAACACTGATGGAAAGGGTCAGAGAGCATGTTAGATGTATTAGTCAGATGAGAAGAACCCTCTAGCTAAACACATTATACATACTAGTAGTGAATAAAGCCTTAGTTTTATGGTAATCAAAATTATATCTGAACATTTGAGGTTAGGTGATATTTCTAAGTATTGATGGAAAGGTTTCTTTAAAGCCAGCACTCAAAGCTAGAGGGCTGTTCAGGTGAAGTGAATACATAGTAATTAGAGGGTACATAGGACTTGAAAAGTAGTTAGTTCATTGGTAGATTTTGAATGGTCTAGAAGTATTTATTTGAATTGACTGTATTTTGTTTTATGGTCTGATAAAGCTGATACAGTCAGTGAAAGCATTTATTGTTAGTTGTTCTTTATTGTTTTTTAGAAAGTTATTAAACCAGTTGATTTTACCTCTGCAGCATTACAGTGGATTTTATGTTTGTTTTGCTCTATGTGTAAATATCTCTCTCTCTCTCTTTCTGTATACACACACACACATGCATAAATATATATATATATATATATATATATATATATATATATATATATATATATATATATATATATATATATATATATATATATATATACATATACATATACACACACACACACACACACACACACACACACACACATATATATATATATATATATATATATATATATATATATATATATATATATATATACACACACACATATGCAGGTCTATATTAGAAAGTCGAAATTTCACAATTTTGAATGTTCTAACACTGACCCCTTTTTAGCGAACGCTGACAACATCGAACATGCATAACATCAAATTTTTTCCTACATACAACACAAGCACACCAAACAAACAGCAATCCACACACATACACCTAAAATCTTACAGCTAACCCTACACTAAACTGTACAAACACCACTAACTATCCACTTACCTCAACCCAAACCCTAACCCTAAGGTCCGTCACTATCGCGCACTCACCTCACCCGTGCCCTAACCCTAACTCACCTAACTCGCTCCCAATCGCACACTTATCTGAACCTGACCCATAACTTTCCACCACAGCACTCAAAATAGCGAAACGACAGAAATGGACAACCAAATTCTTTCCCTAGGAAAAAATTTGGTTTTCTGTTTCGCTATTTTCAGCATTCGCTGAATAGGAGTCAATGTTAGAACATTTGAAATTATGAAATTTCGATGTTCTAATATAGACCCATATACATGCATATACACACACACAAACACATACATAACTACTGAAGATATACTTTTGGTACAAGATGCCTTTGATAAACTCACCCACCTTTAATATGGAGAGTTTATACATTAAATTATACTTTGGGTATGTATAAAAACACATTAAAGCCATCCTGTGCTATATCCTCTCTACAAATAAATCTTAGTAGGTTTTCTCTCAAAGCTGGAGAGAGTTATATCTAACCATTGTAAAGGTAGTGCATGTGATCAGTTGACATTGTTTACAAAAATCATAAAGTAGTAAAACAACAGGACAACAAAACACTTACTATATACAAAAGCAGTTGTGAATGTCATATGACAGAAATAAAAAGAGATTTACAGGATCATCATTACAAGCCACATGAAAGACATATATCCTCAGGAAACTGTTGAAATGGGAGAGAGTGGAACATTCCATAAACCACCATGTTAGCAGAGTCCAGAAGCATTGGGCCAGATATGTGAAAAATCCAAAACCAAAGGATACCAGCTGCATCCCTGGAAATACTAAACAACTACAAGATGGCAGTAGAACACAATTGCCAAGGGGCAGCCTATAGAGGATGGTTGACTTTTTCAGGTAGGGAAAGTAAGGATAAGAAAGGCAATAGCATTCTTAAGCAAAGCAGAAATACATTGGTAAAGATATATGCTAGCTATATAGTAACTGGGCGGACTCAGTGTCTGAAAGGCCATGCTAAAGAACACTGATGAGACAAGAGAAGATTTAGGCATGAAAGACGTTTAGGAAACTCCTGTAGACTCATAGGCAAATACTAGGCTAGCTGGTTGCTAATTATATATTACCCTTAATGAGAATAACTGGAATCATACCATAGATAACTGGAGGGGACCTATGCATGGGATAAATCATTTGGCAGCTGCATCTCTCCATAAGTAGTACGGGGGAAGTCCTGGGAAAAAATTTCTGTTTCCCATCCATAGACCTAAGTTGCATTTGAATTTAGAGAGAGATGAACTTTGTTTTATATGGATGGGGATTCTGTTCCACAGCAGTGATATCCTCTGGGAGATATACCTATCCCTCCAAACTGTTCTGTTGATGTTGCAGAAGAGGTTTTGATCCTTAGACTGAGTAATTCTGATCCCATCTGACTTGCTAATGTGCAGTAAATGCATTAGTAACACGTGGAGGATGCCTTGTAGGCCAGGCATAAGTCACCTCTTAGCAGTTTGTAGTATACCAAGTATAGTAATAGGGCTTTGAGTTGGTCTGTACAGGACATGCTGTTTAGGCCTTGTATCCTTTTGGCAAGGTATTTTTTGGCCATTCCATTTGTTGCCAATATGCCAAAGGGGCATTATATTCAATGATTGGCCTAATAATGGATAAGTAAAGGGGAGAAATTACATTCCTATATGTAGACACAATCCTTTAGTTTATAAGTTGTGCAATATAGAAAGACTTTCATAGAACAATAGACACATGTTGGTCAAAAGTTAGATCACTCTCCACATAAGTTCTGAAATCCCAAACAACTGGGTCAACTTTAAGGGGAGTATTGTCAATGAGGTAGTTCCATGGGATAGATGTCTTCCGAAAGGATACAATAATGCATTTTTTGTCATTTAGGTTCAGTCCATGATTTGGCAGCAGGTATTTATGTGGGGCAAAACTTTTTTGCAGTATGACTAAGTCATTTGAGGATTCAGTGACTGTTCCTATCTTGCAGTCATCTGCAAACTTAGTCAACCAGAGCCCTTTGGTATTGGCTTTTACTTCAGGAAAGTAGATGCCAAGCAGGAGAGGTCCAAGCACAGAACCCTGGGGGACACTCCACTGATATATCTTGGAATATATCAGGAGATAATTCTTGCAGGAATGAGAAAGTCAAGAGCAGCATTCCAAATGTAGAATGAAGCCAGATAAACAGTCTTCAAAACTTCCAAAGCATGTCAGTGATATACTGGTACAAGTGCTTGTATTCCAACATCAGTATCATGAATGCAGTGTGACCATGGCTGAGGGGAGTTTTACAGCCTCCAGAGTGCAGCAGCAATCCATTAGTTCAAATGCTTCATTCCTGCATGAATAAGGAAACCAATGCTATGATTCAGCATGTAGTATGAAATACATAGCCTGCAGAATCCCCAAACTATGTGAGTAATATGTTGCTGGCAGCCAATGTGTTATGCAAAAACTGTAATAAGTCAATCTCAGTGTCAGGAAAAGGACTGTTTACAGACACAGGCAGTCAAGGGACACTCATATGCACCTGCAAATGCTTCTCAGTATGCATTTTCAAAAGTTGTGCATTATCTGATGACAAATGACTCAGTGAATTTATCCAAAAGCATGACTTATAGCACAGTTGTGTACACTTCCCATAAATGTAGATGTTCGAGTGTATTCACTGTTGCAGTCATTACATTTGGGTAATCTGCTGGCAGGTTGCACTCAGTCGGCCTGAATATCAAAGTCGGGTCCTGCATCAGTTGCTGTCTCCTCTTCCATGACGTCAGGTCATCAGGGGTATAAAACATGTAGCCAATGCCATTTTCTTCAGTTTTTCTTGCCTCAGATGTCAGGTGCCCCCCAAATGGGGAGCAAATATATATATATATATATATATATATATATATATATATATATATATATATATATATATATTTATATATATTTAGCAATTGTAACAACATAAACTTTACCATCATCTAAAAGCAAATACACCACAAAGTCTGTAGAATATAGTGAAGGAAAGAGAAGTTCTAGAAAAAAGGGGGATGGTGGGTGGGTAACCCGGACTGCAACAGTGAATACACTCGAACATCTACATTTATGGTAAGTGCACACAACTGTACTATGTTCTTCGTGTTTCACTGCTGCAGTCATTACATTTGGGTAGAATCCCAAAACTATGGATGGGAGGCTGGAACTAAATAGCATTAGGAGTGGCTATAAGGCCCTGCAGAACTGCAGTGGCAAAGCCTGCCCTGGACTTAGAGAAGAGGGGCAAATGATAATGTTTGTAAAAGTATGAACAGAGCTCCAAGTAGCAGCTTTTAGAATGTCTTTGGTTGGCAATCCTTTGAGAAAAGCTGCTGAGGTAGATGCAGCCCTAGTGGAATGTGACCTGATTCTCTTGGGCACCGGTTTACCATGATGCAAGTAGCAATAACGAATACAGTAGCTTCTCCACTTTGAAATAGTCTGCTTTTAAATAGCCTTCCCCTCTGATCCTGCAGCAAATGCCACCAATAGCTGCTCAGACTTTCTTAGAGATTTGGTCCTGTTTAAGTAGAATCTTAGCTCTCTGTGTACATCCAAGGAATGCAGAATCTGCTCCCCTTGTTCTGCGTATTTGAGTAAAAAGTTGGCAGATTTATAGTTTGGTTAAGAGCCACACTGGATACCACCTTAGGCATAAAGGAAGGATTGGTCTTGAGGGACACCCTGTCCGGGTAAAATGTAATAAAAGGCTCCACAGCCATGAGGGCCTGTAGTTCTGAAACCCTTCTTGCTGAAGTGATTGCCAGAAGGAAAGCTGTTTTCCAAGATAAAAACTTCATATCTGCAGTAGCTGCTGGTTCAAATGAAGGCAGGGTGAGCTATTCCAACACAAAATTGAGGTCCCATGCAGGAGTTGGTGATCTTCTGGGGGGCCTTAAATTTTTGGCCCCTCTAAGATACTGTTTTAGCAGAGGATGAGAAAAGATGGGAGGCCCTGTGTTGTAATGAGCCAAGATGGCAGAGACATGGATTTTTACTGATGAAAAAGATAGGTCCTTGTCAAGCATTTCAGTCAAGTATTGTAAAATCTGAGGAATATTTGGCTTTGCTGTGTCCGTTCCTTGTGCTTGGTTCCAAGCGCAGAATCTCTTCCATTTAGATTTTCTAGTACTAGGCCTTCTGGCTTCCAAAATGACATCCATCACAGATTTACTGAGAGGAGGAGTTTGAATAATTACATGATCAGCCACACTGCCAGGTTCAGAGTTTGGAGCTGATTGTGCAGAATTTGATTGCTCTGCTGAGACAGTAGATGAGGTACTTGAGGCAAGTACCAAGGAGGTAGTTGAGACATATTCCTTAGAATTGGGTACCAGTGCTGGCAAGGCCAGTCCGGGGCAATTAGGATCATTTTTGTTTTTTCCCGTCTAACCTTTAGTAAGACCTTGGGGAGAAGAGACAGAGGAGGAGAGGCGTAGACTGATAGGTTTTTCCATCTGAAGGATAGGGCATCCACTTTCCATGCTTGTCTGTGATAAGTCCTTGTGCAGAATTTGTCCAGTTGATAATTTTGGGGAGAGGCAAATAGATCTATATCCGGACTCCCCCATTTCTCTGTTATCATGCTGAAGAGTTGTGGATCCAGTTTCCACTAGTGAGGGTCCATAAGATTTCTGCATAGGTCATCTGCCAGAGTATTTTGTTTTCCTGGCAGGAATTGAGCTTGAAGATGTACTTGGTAAGTCAAGGCTGTGTCCCACAATGCCATGGCTAGTCTGCAAAGGGGGTAGGAATATGTAACCCCCTGCTTGTTTACGTACCACATAACCATGGTGTTGTCCGTCTTTATCAGTAGTTGTCCTGGATGAAGTAAGTCCTTGAAGGCTGTCAGGGCATTCTGAACAGCTAACATCTCTTTCTGGTTGATATGCAGATGCATTTGTTTTGGGTTCCATATTCCCTGAATGCATCTCCCCACCAGTTGGGCCCCCCAAGAAGAGTCTGATGCATCTGTAGTTAGGGTTTGGGTGGCAGGGGGTAGAGTGAAAGACCATCCCATGTTCTGGTGGCATGCCTCTGCCCACCAAAGAAACTCCTGTTGTAGGCAGGGAATGAGAGGAATCATTGTTTCCAGACTGTGACAATGTTGACTCCCTAAACTTTTTAGATACCACTGTAGTTTCCTCATATGCAGGCTTGTGTATGGAATTAGTAGAATGCAGAATACCATGAACCCCAAAGCCTGCAGAATTTGTCTTGCAGATAACTGGGTTTTTGTTGCCATCTGTTTGAAGTAAACAGTCAGTTGCCTTTGCTTGTCTGGTGTAAGGTTAGCCATCTGGGCAGTTGTATTCAAGCTTGCACCCAGGAATGTAATCTTTTGAGAGGGTACCAGTTGTGATTTCTTTTCGTTTATTGTGTACCCTAAGCATGTTAGAAGCCTTTTTACAAATGCCAGATGTTGAAGACGAATGTCCTTGTTTTCTGCTTGAATGAGACAGTCGTCCAAGTAAGGATAGATTTGTATGCCTCTTTGTCTGCAAAATGCAATTACTGGTGCCAGGCACTTTGTAAAGACCCTGGGCACAGTAGATAAGCCAAAGGACAGTGCAGAGAATTGGTAATGCATGAAACCAGCCTTGAAGCAGAGGTATCTTCTGCACGATTCTCTTATTGGGATGTGCAGGTATGCCTCTTTTAAGTCTAGAGTCACTAACCAGGCATTCTTGCCCAGCATGAGCAGAAGCTGTTACAAAGTCAGCATTTTGAATTTTGGGGTGTCCAAGAATGTGTTCAAAATCGATAAATCCAGTACTGGGCACCAGGCATTGTCTTTTCTGGGTACCAGGAACAGTCTTGAATAAAACCCTTGCCCTTTTTCCTGTTTCTCGTACTGGCTGAATAGCCCCCATATCCATGAGGGACGTAACTTGTTTCTGTGCCTCTGCCCATTGATTTTGTGGCAGATCTGGCCAACCGTTTGGAATTAGCAAGGTATGGAAATGAAATCGGTATCCCTGGGATACTATGTTTAGTACCCACTTGTCCTAGGTTATTAACTGCCAATTTTGAGCATGAAGTGCTAATTTTCCCCCTAAGGGGGCTGCCAAAAGGTAAGTGCTTGGTGATGGCAGAGGGAAGTCATTGAGACTGTTTACTGTAGGGCTGTGCTTTGTTTCGTCCAGATTTGGAGGAAGATGCACCCCATTGCTTTGACCTGTAGGAACCCTGTGATTGGTATCTAGAGCTTTTTGAGTGCCTGTATTTGCCCTGTTAGGCTCTGTCGGACACAGGAAAGGACCAATTTTTTTGTAGGCCAGTGTCTACTGAATCTGGGTGGCTGTACTTGTAAGAAATCTTTTACAGTTTGCATAGATTTAGCTTTGTCTTCCATTTTCTTTAAAACCTCTTCTGCCTTATTATCAAACAGAGTATCATGCTATAAAGGTGCATCCAACAATTTAGCTTTAACATGATCAGGCAGATTTTGCTCCTTGAGCCGGGCATGCCTTCTAATCACAGATCCAGTAACTGTGGCCCTGCAAGAGGCCTCCAAGGAATCAAAACCACATTGCAAAGTATGCTTTCCGACCTGTTCTGCTGCATGCAATAATTCCTGTAATTCTTTATTTTCCACACATTCAGAAATCAACATAATTTTCTGTTTCAATAATCCCATAACATGCTGTTGACATTTAAGCATATGAAACTGGCAGTTTAAGGCCCTAATTGCCAATGTTGCAGACGTATAAACCTTTTTTTCCCATCTATCCAGCGCCCTGGAATCTCTGTCAGAGAGGGTAGGATGTTGAGGCCTTTACACCTTTGGGACCCTGTGAGATAGTTTCAGGGTCAGCAGCAGGATTTTTGAATAAAAATTTGTGGGAGTCAGGAACCCTGTAATATCTGTCTGGCTTACTAGGAGCCAGAGGTAGGGAATCAGGAGCCATGCTTGATTCTGAAAACACATTATCAACAATGTCTAATAGAGGAGGTATAGCCAAAGGCCTATGCTGAGGAAGAAGAAGGAAATCCCTAAGCCTCTTTTTGGATTCCGAGAAATCCTGACTCTCCCAATGAAAATGTTCCCTTAAAGTATGCAAGGTTTTTCCAAAAGAATAATCTTCAGGAGGAGATGCAGATGGGATAGATTCCTTTGCATCTGAATCCTCATAGGGTGGTAAAGAAAATTCCTGATCAGAAGAGGAATCAGAAGAAATAGAAAACTGATCTGAAAATTCATAATCAGTGTCTTGCCTAGGCCTCTTATCGGGGGGGGGGGGTTTGGGAACCCCTAATCATGGTAATTAAGCCTTCAGCCATTTTGATCATCTGTTTTTTAGGCATAGAGGCCTGAGCATGTGGCTCATGCATCAGTTTTTAGCCTTAGATGTTGCTTTTGTCTTTGAAGCTGTTTATATAGAAATGCTGAGGCCTGAAAACACCCTCAGAAGCCGGTACCTGCTCAGCAGCTCTGGACCCATCCGAGGGAGAGACATCTGCGGGTGCAATACTCTGAGATTCTCACGGCATGCGGGCCTCCACATGGGTCTAGGTAGAGGCCTGCAACTCGAAAGTAGTGGGTATCAGGGGCTGCAAAAGCACCTCACTGAGTACTGGCGAACCGGCAACTGGCTTAGGAGAAGCTTTGTCATCGGTTTTGGACCTCGACAGTCTGTCTCTGTCCTTTTCTTTGCGTTTTTTGTGAACTCCGGTAGTCAGATTGTTATCCGATGACATTTCAGGGTAATTAAATCTGTTTCCAAAATATTTTGAAGCAAAGATCCACTGACGCTTAATAGCGTGTTGGTTAAATCTAACACAAAACCGACAGCAAGGCACGTTATGATCTAGGCCTAGTCAAGGAATACAGTACAAATGAAAATCCTTATGAGGTATTTGCTTCCCACAAGTAATGCAATTATTAACTTTTACTGGCATCGGTAAGGAGCAAGAAAAAGTTTCCCCAATGGGGTACTTAACTTTAATTGAAGACTTCGGTTCTGAAACTCGAATGTGAAAATTTCAGGAGTCGGCTGACCGGCACTTGCGATCTGCTTCTGCTTCGGGCACCACTCGGTGAGAAAGACTGAAGAAAATGGCATCGGCTGCATGTTTTATACCCCTGACAATCTGACGTCATGGAAGAGGAGACAGCAACTGATGCAGGACCCAAGACTTTGTTAATCAGGCCAACTGAGGGCAACCTGCCAGCAGATTACCCAAATGTAATGACTGCAACAGTGAAACACGAAGAACATCTACTCTTCCCTGCTTCCTTTATCCCAGTGGAACTGTGGCACATGTAAAACACATCACATTCTAACAGGAATGTGGGTCTTTCTGCCCAGGTGGTAGAAGTAGTGAACCCTATACCAAATGCACAATTACTCTGTTGAACTGTTTGTTATTGCTTATCATTCCCCAAATGCTATTTGTTCACAAGAGGGGTTTGCAATGACATTTCCAAGGAGCTTCAGTAACTCTATCTATATTCTGCAGAATAACTGAAATTAGTGACAATGCATACAAGGTTACAATGTTACAGTTCTCCAAAGCAGCTCTGGTTCTCTGACTTAAAATATTATTAGTGACTTTACAAGACTGAATCTCCTCTTACTTTTAGTGTATCCCAGGATGTATGAATTAAATATGTATATCTCACCAAACCTCAGAACTTAATAATTGCTGCACACAATGCTACAAAGTTTCTTACAAACTAAAAGAACACGCTACCTAGGCATTATTTATGATACGAGATCGGGCACAGAATATGGGAAACATTTGGCAGCCAAATGAAAAGAATAGAACTACAGTGCCATGTCAATTAGCAATATAATATACTGCCTAGTTAATAAAACGTATAACTGATGTCTTTCAGTCTCAGTAAGAATGTAATAAATACGTTTAGAAGGAAGTATAGTCATGCAGATGTTACTATGGGGAATACAATGGAGGTAGAAAAATGGATCGTAAGCAGATATGAATACGTGTTGCTCACCCCTCACCCACCCACTTCATGAAGATTTTACAGACTCCACATCTCAACTATTCTTCCTTCAGTCAGGCTACAATCAAACTAATAAAAAAAGACAGCCATGAATCTTTCATCTTTAGAAGTTGTACTGCTTTTTTTAATCAGTCAGTTGCAGTACAATTTTACAAAGTTTAATTATATACAGAATACTTCTGCCATGTTTCGATCCACAGAGCATACTTTATTAGTGTGAATGCATGCATAGATATATGCATATAATTATTTATTGGTATTTGTAAATCAAGAAGATCAGACTTGACAGAGCCTAGTTTTTGTCATGGTCTGTGGAGAAAAGCTTCAACAGTACATTTTACACATTTTGGAATATATACAAATAGTTCAGATTATTAAGATGAATAATAGCAGTTTCAGCATTAAAAAGAGATAAGTCTACAAATTATGTATGAAGTAAGCTAGTAATTAGAGTACAAAAACAGTAACATTAGGAGAGCCTATCAACATAAACAGTAAGCTGAAATGAAACATAAATTAAAATTGTCTGTGCTGGCTGTATTGTCAATCACATACAGTATGGAAAGACATCATAAGAAAAGATCTCTGAATGGGGTATGCCCCAAATCAGAGTAAGCTGGATGTGTTCATTTGTAAAAATAAACACTAATGAAGATCACTGCATATGGAAGCTTGCTGGGTTGCAGCATAGTCTGAGCCCTGAAACTTTTTAAAATGGGGAGGTCCTTAGCTGTGAATACATTTCAGCCTAAATGTAACAGCACAGGCTTCTTTTCTGAAACCATATTGTGGAACACTGTGCCCTAGTCATCTGAAAATAGGTGTTTACTTTGAGTAGTGTTGTCGATATGATCCTGGCATGCACAAGATAAAACTCAAGCTATATTACTTCCACTCTACAGTCCACTGGATGCTGGAACTGGAGCGCTTACTTAAGATTGCATTACTTCTACTACATTAAGGCCTGGGTCCCTGGCATCTGGTACTTCAGACAGCTGGAAGCAGCCCTTCTGACTTGCTTGAACTACAGCATCTGAAAACTTCTGCTGTGAGCAGGAGGTTGCCCGAGCTTTTCAACATTTGTACACAAGCATGTGGAAGCCTGGATCACCGACAACAGAATCAAATTAATTTACAGCTCCACATTATGACATCTGGAGTGACAGAAGTCAATACTGAGACAAGGCAACAATTGTGTGGTTTCATAATTGCAGTATTAAAAAGATGTTTTCAGAACTGAGATTTCTGTTCAGCTGTGCTGCAAAGTTGTCTAAGTGCCAGCCCTGTAAAAAATCATCTGTCCATCTCCAAGTCATTGTTGTCTCTTCTATTCTAACCTACCAGCCCGCAGGATCTGATCTAGTTTACTGACTGGTTTGAATCCTACAAGTCCCTTCCTTCTTCCTTACTAACTGTGCCCATTTTGTCTTCTTTCAAACCCTAATGCACAATTATGTTCTTTTCAGTTGTTACCTAGTCCTGAGTGTGAAATCCAATGCAATCAAATTTCCAGTACTGTAACTGCTTAGGGGGAATTGCAGTATTGCGTTTTCCAATATGTATACTTTGCACCAGATCAGATATCACTGGTGTGATGTAGAAATCCTTCTGCTGGTTCAGGTAGAATTTAGTTTTAGATTCTTTATAAAGTATAGTCATTGCAATATTTCCAAACATATCTAGTCAATGTTAAGCTAATTTTGAAGGGGAAAAAAACTTCCAATAGCAACAGTTGATAGATGAAGTACACCAAGCATGTGATATACAATATGAAATGGACAGGAAAGTAATACTTTTGTGATCCCTTTGCCTTATTTCCACTTCTGTTTTTCTGGTAACAGAATCAAGAACTGTTCAAAAGATGGTGAGCAGTGATCACCTGTGCAATGTATTTCCATTTCTGATCTATTATGGTGCCATAGCACATATTTCCTAAATGAGCACTACAACAGCATATTACCTGAAACTAATGTGTTTCCTGCTGTGATATAATGAACAGGAGTTTATTTTATTTATATTTGTTTTCAAAGGTAGAGCACTGAACCATATGGACTTTTTTCAGAGTCTGCCCCTGGGAGCAGTGTCTGATTAATTGACTTGCTCATAGATACACAGTTACAGTCCGGTAATGGAAGCTGAGGGAATCAAACCCTGAATCACAGGAGACATCTCTTCAACAGCTACTTAATCTGCTGCACCAACTGCCAGAGAGCCAGAATTATGTATTACTTTACAACAGTGAGATTTCACAACTTTGTACTTCAGTAACATGTTATTAGTAACAACAGGAATTCAAAAAGTCATATACATCAATGACTGAATGTGCCACAAGTGTTTGTAAAACAGTTATTTACTAGATATGTTACTGAATATCAGGACTTTAAGACTTTCACGGAATTATATTACTTGTCATTTGCTCCACTTTCATTTTTCTTTTCACTACAATTCAAGGGAGATGTGATGTAATGTGATGTGACTTAATGTGATATGAGGTGATGTAATGTGCTATGATGTGATGTAATGTGATGTGATGTGGGGAATACTGCATGCTAAACTACTTCACAAAGCTACAATGTCCAACTTAGGGCATAATTTCTCTCTAGGTTTTCAAGCTTTTTCTTGCTTCTGCCATTACAGGCAGCAGCCACACATTGGTTCCATATTGATATATCTGTACACAGGTTTTTTCACTCTATGTGTGCTGAAATCTGTCTATTATAAAGAAAGTACGATGTCCAGCTGTCATGGTGAGAGAATATTCTTCTTTCCCTCCCCAGAATGATCAGCAAACAACTGTAGAGTTATGCAAATGTATACACCCTGGATTCACAACATGTACGATTGTTTCCACAATAATTTTTCCTTTTAGGTCTAGAATGTTGAATGGGAGTGCCATCATGTCTCTTGTCCACTATGCGATATACAGAACTCCGCTATTGTCTGTAAGATTAAACTCCTTATCCATCTAGCTCCTTCACAACTGACCCTTGTTTTTGCTGCATGGAACAGTCATTCTGCATAAGCTATATACTACAACATAATTCAAAGATTTACTCATCAAGCTACAATGTGCTCTCCACAATCCAAGTTTAGGACTCGCATCTTCCACTTAGTGTTACAATCTCAAAACTTCTATCTGAGCCTCATACAAACGCTTACTTATCAGTTATAACTGAACAAAAGCCTGGCAGTGGGAGCCAAGCTGTGGCAGAAGCAGGACAGAATTGTGAAAAACACTTCCCTACATATTGATGAATTGCAGCAGGATGAGGTGTAATTGATCACGTAACTTGGCTAAGTTTTATACCCAACTTTCTTTCTCATTATTTCTGTGGGAAAGTGAGATTACTATTACTGCTATTAAGTGTCGTCACAAATACCAAGGCTTCTCTTTTTTCCCCCCAAGGTTCTGGGACAACAGAGCTTATATATATATATATATATATATATATATATATATATATATATATATATATATATATATATATACACACACACACACACACACAGACATATATATTTATGTAAGGGATGTGGGGTCTTCAGAGAGGATGTGGGGGGAGTGCTTGCTCCCTGCAATGATACTGATTATGTGCTGTTTAGTGAGTTGCATAGTTGACCAGGTGAGCATTAATAAGTGATTAGATAGAGTACTGGGGTGGGTTGAGATTTGGTATTCACAGGAAAACCTGTGAAACGCTATCCTCACAAACAATAACAAATATGTGGAACTTGGCATGTGTAGTTATACAGGAAAATGAAAAAAAATAATTCCCTATTACCAAAACAAATGTTTCAGCAATGCTGTTACCAGGAAAACATCAAAGCTAAAAGGTGCTCACAATATTGTAACAACATTTTTATTTGCTAGTACACATGCTATGACACAGCCTGAAGCAATGCAGTATGTGATATGCACAAGTTATAATAAGATTTACAATTTGAACATATGGGCAGGGTACAGCTTGGTAGAGGTAAAGAAGTTTTTATACATTTAAAAGACTTTCTCTCAGCAGATGTAAGCCACTCCAGTATAGACAGGCATTCCTAGGAGTAACTTAATTACACTGAGAGTGGAAAGTGTTTTAGAATCCCAACTTTTATCTTAAGTAATTACAACAGTTTTTGCCAATAAAGCTGCATAAAGAGAATTCATGTTTTCATAATGTTTTCTACAGAGATTAAGGCTTAATATTTTGCAATCAGTTGGCATATACTAGCAAAAATATTCAAGAGAGGTCATTTTATGTGCATTTGACATGCTCAGGAATACACAGGGCAGCTTTCCACCAAGTGTTCCCTTTCTGGTGTTTGTTCCCATGTTTCAATACACTGTTCAGTGTAAAATTTCACTGCGGCTCTACAGCAGTGCCTTATACACTTGTCAGTGACCCTGCCTGCTAACTGGATCCTGCCATCCTGTATTACACTGGAAGTGAGCCTCCTGAGTTCAGTGGTTACTTCTCAAATCAGATGACGAGCTGTAACAGCCCTTCTGTGGTCTGTCAGCGATTAAATAATTGATAGCAATGCTACATTATCTCATAGACTTTCAAATAAGTCAGTGAGCACTACTGCCTCCAGTTCTCTGGTTTTACTGTAAAATTCATCTGTGCAACTGACCAAACAAGCTAAGGACACTCATTGCACAGACCATCATATGTCCAGCATTCATCCCCAAACTGATGCTTATTGCATAAGTAGCTAGTTATGTCACGTCTCTAGCGCTTTCCATGTGAACAAACAATCCACTGTCAGTTGGGGTCCTTGCTTGTGTATTAGCTAGCGTATTCATGACAAACTTGACAATCATATTAACCATTAACGGCCAAGTAGCAGTTTTTATAAAATTAGATCCAGTCATGTCCAGTAAAATGCTAATCAACCAAAACAAGTTAAAAATCTAATAATTTGTTCATATTTTTCTCTTTATAGTCTTCAATCAATGCATTGCTTTACAACATGCTGTCATACAGCTGAGTGCATGTTTATATTTGGATGGCAACTTGTATTTTTAGGGCTTATTTGTTCAGAATAAATTAGTTCAATATGAATGGCCATAAAATAAACATACTTTGTGGCCCCTACATTAGAAACTTAAATTGTAAAAAAATAATAAAACATGTACCTGATGTTAAATCAGGTAATTATGCCATGTTTAGCTTAAGACAATACACTGGAACCTTATGCAGAAAATCAACTCATTAATTTTAATTCAGCACTCTTGCAGAATTTTTCAAGACAAATACGGATATCCATATTACTAGTACATTTCGTAGACAGCTTTCACTACACCTACTGGGACAGAATAAAAGGTTTACTGCAAAATATGGTTAATGAGGAGACCACTGTAAATGTACTTGTTTACTTTATTTGTAGATTTGTTAAGAAAATGTCTGGAAAAGTGCCAACAAAGGTAAGCAGACATTGCTTATTAAACTGCAGACGTACACCAAGTTGAAAAAGGTTTTCTGCCTGTGTAGCAGGGATCAGTCTTTGAGCTTCAATAACTTTAATAAGAGAAATTCTAAAACTGGAACAAAACTGACATTATAATTAAGTTAAAGTTTATTATTATTATTATTATGTTACAGTCTTTGCTTTTATGAGAATTAGGTATTACACAACTATCCCAAAAATCTAAGAAAGGATAAAAATGAACTGCAAACACAATTTTAAACAATGTATGTCTATGGCCTCAAAGTTTCTAAAAGAGAAAATATCAAAAGTAGAGTGTAATAAAGTCCATTGAGGCTGTGCACTGCTTACCAGTCAGTGGATAAACAAGTCAAGTTCCCCGTGTCCTCTGTTAGGCAAGCACTAATCAACTGAGTGAACGCCTGCAGAGCAGCTAAGAAGAAAGCAAAGGTCCCTGACCAGATGA
The DNA here is from genome assembly GCF_019279795.1 of Protopterus annectens. Lineage (NCBI taxonomy): Eukaryota > Metazoa > Chordata > Ceratodontiformes > Protopteridae > Protopterus > Protopterus annectens. The sequence goes on from NC_056733.1 coordinate 23,795,615, forward strand.
TTTGAGGTACAGCCAGAAAAATCACTGCAAAACACAGCACTGTGTGTACAAAAATACTTGCGTGCATCCAGTTTTTTATAATCATCGAGAGACATGTAAATAGTCTCAAAAAAGAAAAAAAAATCATCTCAACAACTCAGAAATGTGCAACACAAATGCTTTTAATGATGCAATTAAGTCAAACAGCCAAACTCTTCCAGATATGGACACAAGCTTCATTGTGGATACAGTTCTTCAGCATTTCCTGAGTGGGATTTGGCTTGAAGAAAAGGAGCTGTACAGAGTGCAGACTCTGAAAATGACACTATAAGACAACTTACATGCCTGCAAATAACACTTTTGTTGTCTATTTTAAACATGATTAGGAGGGAGTACAGCACAATCTAACTACTGTGTTGTGTTGTATTTACCTATTTATTTTACACTTGTTTACAGGATGGTCAGACTGGGACAGTGCCCATTTTCAGCGGAGGCCCAGAGAGAAAAGCTCCAGTCTAAGCTTACATACAAATTATCACAAGTAATAGAAATTATAAACAAAATTGATGAAAAAAATGAGTGTTAACACATTCACAGGATAAAGATGTAAAAATAAAAATATCTACATAGTATCACCTGAATATAAACAAATATATGGTTAAATTTATATATGAAGAGGAAGCTCCCCTTTATAATCTCGAAATACTGAAATCTTGAATTTCAGTATCCCGAGACCATAAAGGCAAAACTTCAAAATAGCGAAAGTGCATAAGCACGAATCCGAATATCTTGAATCCACACTTATCCATTTAACTTACATCACGTGAAGTGTTTGGCTAGGATGGTATCCAGAATTTAAGGTGAGTGAGTATATGTGAATGTTTTTGTAAGTTGTAAGTGTGGGTTAGGGTAGGGAGGTGGGAGGTGGAAGTATGTGTGTTAATGTCAGATGTGTTGCTGTTTGTGTATGTGTGATATGTGTGTGAGTGTGTGTGTGTCTGTGGGTGCGCGCGAGGGACTGTAAAATGTCTGGGTGTGAGTTTGTTTTTTTCCTGTTTGTGCAATTTTGGAGTTGATATATATAAGTAGAATAAGTAGAGGGGTGTGGGGGGCGCAGCCCCCCACATGGGGAGTGCAGGGGGGCTTTCTGCCTTCTTACATGTAGTGTAGGGTTGTATAGTTTGTGTGGTGTGGGTAGAATGGTGTGTGTGTGTTGTGCGGTGTATGGTGTATGTATGTTCGTGATTGTGTTTCGTGCTTTTAGGTTTTCGAGATTTCAGTATTTCGAGATTATAAAGGGGAACCGTGGAGGAACATAACATTAGTTAGGAAATCAAGCTGGGGGAATCGCTTAGGCAAAGTAGTGCATAGTTAGTAATACTTCCGTGATGAGAGTTGCAGCTAGGAATGTAACTACTTATAGAGAAGTAGTGTTGTCAGAAGGGATATGTTAACAGAGTTAGAACGTACAGCCAAATTGTATAAGTAAGGCTAAGTTAATAATTAACCTGGAGTGTTACATGTACAAAGCCAGGATTCAAATAAGTGTCTTTTGAGAGATATTTTGAAACTGCTGTATTATATACTTTGGTTACTTGTAGTAAGTCTTTGTTAGATGATTGAAGAGTATGAATATTAGAGCAGGATTGTAAAAGATTTTTTAGGGAAGGTATGTTGTCAGGATTGTGCATTATTTTGTGAGCCATTATTAACTGGTTATAGTTCAGAATATGAGTTAGTTCCAACCGAGAAAGATCTTTTAGACATTGACAGTGATAGGTTGAATGTATGGAATCTGTTGCAAATTTGGCAGTGTTATTATAACATGATTGTAATTTACTTAGTTCTGACTTTATCAGCTTGGTAAGAATGGGAGATGCATATAACAGTGGGTTCTAGCTATGGCTTTTCTTGCAGCGTCTGTTAAGAAGGTTTTGTTTCTATACATTGTTCCCATTTTCTTGTGAACCTTTTTGATTGTGTTAGAAATATGTATGTCAGATTTTAGTCTGTTGTCAATTATGATGCACAGTAGTTTTGTTTGGGATTCTGGGAAAATCCTAGTATTATTACTGGCAGTGATATAAAAGTTGGCTGGGAGGTTAGTCGGTTTAGATGGGTGAAAGATCATAAGTTTAGTTTTATTAGGGTTAAGAATGAGTTGTAAGTTTGCTAGTCATGCTTCAATATCAGAGAAGGCTTTTTGTGTGACTGTAAGAAGTTCAGTTATTGTGGATGCTGCACATATGAAGGTTGAATCATCTGCATATTGTATGATAAATGCTTGAGAGGAGGCAGTATTAAGATCAGTTATGAATATGCTGAAGAGGAGGGGCTCTAGGATTGAACCCTGAGGGACTCCCAAGTGTAAAAGAAAGGAGTGGGGATAGATCTTGCTTTCATTTCACAGCTTGCTGGCAGCTAGATAGATAACTTTGAAACCAGTTAACAGCATCAGGGTTGATATTATAAAGCTATATATAAAAATATATATTATAGTATTTATACATATATTATATATATATATATATATATATATATATATATATATATATATATAGAGAGAGAGAGAGAGGGGGGTGGTATTGCAAAGCCGAAGATCTGGCTATGAAATCACTTAGTCTCTGCCTTTAGTTGATCTCTAAAAATCGGACAATTCTGGTCAGACTGACTAGTGAAGAAGTTAAATAAAGCCCTGTCTTTTTACATGGGTTTAAGTTTTCTTGCAGACTGATTCTTCTTCAGTTTCACTACGGTAATCCTTGTCATGTGCTAGCATGCAGAGATGTTAATGAAGAGCAACTCATCAATTTAAAGAAATTGGTCCTCAGTTATCTTATTTCATAGCTATTAAGCTGGATAAAAGAACTTAGCAACATCCTAGCAGTAAGCAGAGTGATTCTGCTAGCTCTTAATTACTATTCAACAACTTTGCAACTTACTGTACTAAAGTTGGAACAATGAATACCAGATGATATATAATAAGCAGAGTCATGTAGATAGATTATCACTCCTTTCTCCCAACAGCAAAAATTCTCAAAATGTTCCATCCAAAGATTTTTGGTGAAATGCAGAGTACATTTTTTTGTATGAGATACCCCCCCCCCCCACACACACACACACAAACACAAACACACAGAGCTTTAACTTAAATTTACCTACTATGAGATCACACAATAGTGGAAAAAAGGAAGTTATCCGCTGTTGGCAAAAGTGCTTCCTGTGAAATATTTCATTGAAATAGCAGTCACTGAAGCCTGCTGTTAATCTAATGACAGGGCCAATAGAAAGCAAATAATAAAAAGAAGAAATAAAATAATCCTAACAGCTTTCTATATCCTCAGAGTGTAAGCTAATAAAGAATGCCATTCTGTATTCCTAGATATGAGCCCATAGTCTCTACTTCAAATATGAGCATATTACTTAAGTAGAGAGTACTGCAGAGCCTCTTCTAAAAGGAAACACTTGTATGACGTGAGCTTATTTGGCTAACAGATAAAAAAAAAAACTCAAATAAATATAAAGTCAAAATAAAGAAAAAATAAACAAAAGAGACAGCTACACATTTTGTAATGAAATGATCTGTGAAAAATATAACAGACCTTTCATATCATCACAATCATTAGTCAGAACGTTAGAGTTAGTTGTTGAATGTAATTCCAAGAAATGAAAGGAAAGCTGAATTTTTTTTTTGTCCTGTTTTGGAAAAGGGCTGAGATAATTTCCAGATGGAACTTAGACGTAGGCCTAAGATGTGAAAGTTGCTCAAGGAAAGAAAGGATGCAAACTGTATGCAAGCTACAGATGTTAGTTTTTAACTCTAAAGCTCCAATACCTACATCACAGCACTTTATGCAGCTTGGGGATAGCACATGCCATATCTCTCTGCAGCACAGAAAACTTCTTAAACAGAGTACAAAGCACTCCAGGTTTGCAGGATGATGGATAATACAAGTTTGTTAACTGGGTAAGTGAGCTGGTCAACTGACCCTTTTCATCCACAGCCTAAGTGCCTGTATAGAAGCAGCTAAATACAAAGATATACAGTGGTAAAAAGAGGACCGAGGTACACAATGGTAAAAACAGGGACCGTGCTACAGAATGGTAAAAGTAGGGACATAGTTAAATGATGGTCAAAACAGGGATCAAGGTACACAATGGTAAAAACAGAGACTGAGGTTCACAGTGGTAAAAACAAGGACAAAGGAATGCAATATTAAAAACAGGGAGTGAGGTATACAGTGGAGAAAAAAAGAGGGACTGAGGTACAAAATGGTAAAAACAGGGATCAAGGTACACAATGGTAAAAACAGGGATCAAGGTACACAATGGTAAATAGGGACATTAGTACAAAATGGTGAAAACAGGGACAGAGGTACACAACGGTAAAAACAAGGACAGAGGTACACAGTGATAAATGCAGGGATTGAGGTACATAATGGTAAAAACAAGGACAGAGGTATACAATGATAAACTCATGGACTGAGGTACACAATGGGAAAACAGGAACAGAGGGTTTACAATGGTAAAAACAAGGACTGAGGTACACAATGGTAAAAATGTGGACAGAGGTACTTAATGGTAAAAACAGAAGTATACAATGGTAAAAACAAGGACTGAGGTACACAATGGTAGAAACAGGGACCAAGGTACACAATGTTAAAAACAGGGACCACGGTACACAATGTTAAAAACAGTGACCGAGATACACAATGGTAAAAAAGGGACATTAGTACAAAATGGTGAAAACAGGGACAGAGGTACACAATGGTAAAAACAAGGACTGAGGTACACAGTGATAAATTCAGGGATTGAGGTTCATAATGATAAAAACAAGGACAGAGGTATACAATGATAAACTCACAGACTGAGGTACACAATGGGAAAACAGGAACAGAGGGTTTACAATGGTAAAAACAAGGACTGAGGTACACAATAGTAAAAATGGGGACAGAGATACTTAATGGTAAAAACAGAAGTATACAATGGTAAAAACAAGGACTGAGGTACACAATGGTAGAAACAGGGACCAAGGTACACAATGTTAAAAACAGGGACCATGGTACACAATGTTAAAAACAGTGACTGAGATACACAATGGTAAAAAAGGGACATTAGTACAAAATGGTGAAAACAGGGACAGAGGTACACAACGGTAAAAACAAGGACTGAGGTACACAGTGATAAACTCAGGGATTGAGGTACACAATGGTAAAAACAGGAACAAAGGTACACAATGCTATAAACAGGAACAGAGGTAGACAATGGTAAAAACAGGAACAGAGGTACAAAATGGTAAAAACAGGGACACAGGTACTCAATGGTATTTGCAGGGACATGGGAACACAATGGTAAATGCAGGGACAGAAGTACACAATGGTAAATGCAAACTGGAGAAAGAAGTACACAATGGTAAAAACAGGAACAGAGGTACACAATGGTAAAAACAGGAACAGAGACAATGGTAAAAACAAGAACAGAGGTACACAATGGTAAAAATGGTGACCGAGGTACTCAATGGTAAAAACAGTGACAGAGGGTACACAACTGCAAAAACAGGGACAGAGAAATACAATGGTAAAAACAGGGAAAGAGATATACAATGGGAATAACAGGGACTGAGGTACACAATGGTAAAAGCAGGGACAGAGGTGCACAATAGTAAAAGCAGAAACCGAGGTATACAATCATAAAAGTAGTGACAGAGGTGCACAATGGTAAAAACAGGGACAGCATTACACAATGGTATATGCAGGTACAGAAGTACACATTCTGAATTCAAAGTACAATTTATTCTAAATACACATTATGCAAATAATTCAATGCATATATACAACTATTTCCAATAACTGCAATGTAATGACTATATGAAACAGTTAACAGCTGATATGGTGAACTTAGTTAAGGTACACCAAGGAAGCACTGTATTGCATTAGCTTACATATACATTCATTATTATTTATTTATTTTACATTTGTTGACCAGGATAGTCCCACTGGATACATGTCCATTTTCAGCAGAGGCCCGGGGAGAAAAGTTCCAAGGTAGAACATACAGCAAAAATCACAAAATGATTACAAGTTACACCCAGTTTACAGGCTCCAGTTGAGCAAGAAGGTAATATAATCATACATTTTTAAAACAGTGTTGACAAATTGACTAGGCAATGTAACATGATTACAGACTATAGAGGAGGATCTAGTCGGGGTTTGAACAAGGACATAGCCAGTGAGTTTTAAAGTATAGCTTGAGGCTTTTTTGAACCGAGTAAAAGAGGGTTCAAGAGTAAGACCAGCAGGAAGAGAGTTCCAAGTTTTGCCAACAGAGTTTATTCAGTGTAGTTGGTAAGGCCTGTAATCAAGGAGCCTGAATCATCACCACTGACACTGGAGAGGGATATTCATTTGGAATACAAATGGATATACTCAGTATTTCCAGATGCAGACCTCTCAGCATCAAGCACAATTTCCCTTAGTAGCACACAAGAAACACAGTCCGCATGTGGTCTTGATTTCTTTACATCTGTCTCAATACAGGGCCCCAATAATGACACATGCACACTGTGAGATTTGATTTTCAGACACACACACACACACACACACACACACACACACACACACACACACACACACACACACACACACACACCAGGGAAAAGCTGGCACAGATTTATCTGCTGTGTCCCGTTCTGGCCAGACTATAAAGTAGTTATCACTGCCACCAGACACTACAAACCCAGCTACCCAAGACTCTTGCAAGGGTACCCAGTTATACTGAGTGAAGTTAATATTAATACAAATGGAAATGTTAACCAGCCAAGCTTCAAGTGTGGCCACAGTGTCACCAATAGATATAATTACTTTCAAAAGTTAAAATACCCTCTAAAGGGCCAGCAATAGAAAAGTTTAACTATATTTAATAATAAATAATAAAAGAACATGAAAATATGAAATATCTCTTTACAGTAAACACCAGAGTTTCAATCACAGGAACTATTAAAAATAACACAGCTGGAAAGATTCACACAGTTACAGAAAAACAATACTTAACTATTCTCACTATATTTTCCTGAATGATCTAGAGAATTAATGTTCCTACTTACATAATAGAGTAAGGCAAGATGAAGTAGGTGAGGGATCCTTCTATATCAGGTTCCAAGAAACAAACGGCCCTGAGACTTCTGTCTCACCCAATATTAAAACATTATTTCTGTACAGAATGGCATCACATACATCTGGTCATCTGACTGCTGGATCCCATGCAACCCCCATTGCTAGAAACTGCCAGGATTTAGCACCTACATGTCAATAATATATGCACAAGAGCACCGCTCAGATCTGGTACAGCTTCTGGAAGTCATAAAACAATTACAAACTTCTACTCCCCCTATAGAGACTAACAAACCATGCCTCTTACAGACTTTGCATCTCTGGCTTCATTCAGAACTGTGAGGTAGCATCTTTGTAGCCTATGCCCAGTAACTTTAGTTCTTACTATTTTCCAAAGTTAGCTGGAGCTGAGCTTAAGCTCTTCTTTCCATATATATATTCAGTTACAATGCAGTCAGAACCCATTGTTGGTATATTTTTAACACAAGCAACTTTACAAATTCATTTTCAAGACAAGCATCTGGACAAATCAGTTTGATATTCAAATAACATATAATTCTTTACTAAATTCAAGCTAGCTGTGGTGGCATATGTTACACATCCACTGTCCTTCTTCTCCTGGCATAGCTGGCAATACCTTACATTGTCCAAACACAAATGCCAAGAGGTCCAGCAAGACAAACAATGTTCTCAGTAGAAAAAACACTTTAATGTTTATCAATACTGAAAATACAAATGCCAAGAAGTCACATGACCCAATCATTAAAACAAAACATGTAAAAATAAATAAATATGCAAAGCTAAAAAATGCAACAGCATAATGCATACATGGAAACAAAAAAACATTTAAAAGGAATAATGTATATTTTTAAGTTTCAACCTGAAAATCACATGTACAATCATATACATAATTCTTTAATTTCTAATTTGTTATTGATATCACCACCTCTGGGTGAGGGTGAAACATGGTCTATAGCTTTAAATTTAAATACATGCTGTTCACCAAAACATAGCCTGTGTTTATATAGTAGCAGTTACATTGAACCTAAACAGCCTCTTACTGACTGGGTGTTCAAAGATACCTAAATGTTCATCATCAATGTCAATGTGGATGTGTTGTGATATTTGTAGGAAAATATTTGTAACAGAGGACTTCAGATGCCATCACTTTCATCTCATTCTAAGATGGTAGCATCATAACCACTGTTAGTGAAATCAGCTATCATCTAATTCAGTTGATATCTAAAAATTAATAGTAGTTTCAGATGAACACATTTTGAACTTCAGATTGAATTGATGTACAGCATAAAATCATTCAAAAAAACAGTCATCCACAAATCGCTGAAAGAACTATACATTATCTTTATATGGATTCAAACCACTAAATAAATGTTTCCTTTCCCACTGGTATAAAACTAGGTTGCACCTGTGAGCTGAAGATACAAGGATTCATTAAAAAGGAAAACATTATTTTGACATAGTATCTTTGTTTACTGTCATTCCAACTGATATTGGCCTGGATTTGTTGACTCATGTCCTGATCCCAACTTCCACAAAACTGAAAAATATGTACTCTCATGGATGTGGTGTTGAGAAATAATGTTTTCCTTTTAATGAATCCTTGTATCTTCAGCTCACAGTATGCCAACCTAGTATTATACCAGTGGGAAAGGAAACATTTATTTAGTGGTTTGAATTCATATAAAGATAATGTAAAGTTCTTTCAGCGACTTGTGGATGACTGAGGATTTGAATGATTTTATGCTGTACATCAATTCAATCTCATCTGGAAGATTTGAATGAGATGATAGCTGATTTTATGTATATGATTGTACATGTGATTTTCAGGTTAAAACTTTGCTTTTGTTTCCATGTATGCATTATGCTGTTGCATTACATGTTTTGTTTTAATGATTGGGTCATGTGACTTTCAGTATTGATTTTTCTACTGAATACCTTACATTGTCACACATGTTATTTTTGTTAATGTTATAAGTGAATAAAAGTTATATTTAAAAGTGGTCTTGATTTTTGCCCTTCTGATTAGAATATATTACTCACTGATAAAGTAACGGTGAGCAAATAAAACCAAATGAATAAGATCACACCGCTACTCCACAGCTATTATAGGTATAAAATAGAATAGAATATTTATTTATTAAAAATGCTTAAAGTATTTAAAATGCTCAAACAAAAATTTCTTCTTGATAGGACCACTGTCGTTTTCAAAATGCAGAAGTCTGTATTGATGCTAATTTAAACAGTATATCTTGTTGCAATTAAAGTTCTTGAATGCCTATAACATGCCTGGATATTTAAAACCAAAAGGCAAATGCTCATGTAAATGCAAATTCCAATTTAAAATAAGATGAGCTTACAATTCCTGTTGTTATTCCAAAATCGCTTGTATAGCAGAACGCTGTATAAAAAGCATTGGCGTTCCTATTTGTTACGCACAAATGTAGAAACTTGTTAACGTCTCTCAAGTTTCAAAAAATTGTTCTTAATCTTTAAATATTCAACGTCAGAGTGTTTTAGCAACAGTATGTAACAAGCTAGACACTGGATTTCCATTAAATAAAGCTTGGAAAAGCTTGAGATCCTCGGTAAGCAAACAGTTCTTCACTTAAAGTGCTAAGCACCTAGTGTCAGTTTTCCATTGTGTTTGCTGAAAACACTCAACTATACGAGCAGTTCTTACACCTAAGTGCTAGGCAACAAAACTTAAAACACTCAGCAAACGAGCAGTTCAGAGTGTCAAGCAGCAAAAAGTGATCAGCTAAGATGCTGGATTTCCGCTAAACAAAGCTTGAGCAAACTTGAAGCACTCGGCAAGCAAACAGCTTATCCGCAAGAGTGCCAAGCACCAAATATGAGTCCTCTCCCAAACAAAACCTGTATCCACCAAAGACACTCAACAATGCGAGCAGCTCTCAAACCCAAGTCCTAGGCAGCAAAGCCCAAAACACCCGGCAAATGAGCAGCTCCTCAGTTGGAATGCTGAGCATCAAATGTAATAACCAGTTTTTCTTTTAAACGAAACTTGCAGTTGATAGAGGTATTCGGCAATGCGAGCTGTTCTTAAATCAAAGTACTGGACAGCAAAATGAAGTGACAAGATGTTCTGTTAAGTATAAAGTACTGATAAGATGTCCCATAAACACACGATAAGCGCTTTCGGAAATTCCTTCATCAGATCGTACTGGACAGGGACACTATTGCTTAAACTTATACTACAGTCTTGACCAATAGGATTCAAATTAAAAGGCAACACCTTCTTAAAATTTTGTTTCATCCACTTATTTTCATGTGTTGATGACACGCCTACCATTCAACCAATGGTAGGTCTTCTTGCTTTTAATATGGGTTTAAGCGGAATGATAGCATTGAGGCCAGGAGCTCGGTCTGCTCGTAGATTCACTATCCACTTAGTTTCACAGGTTTCTGTTTTGTTGACAATGTCACCTCTTATGATATCTTCAGGTATTTTATCAATGGCTTTAAAAAGGAAGCTGTGATTGGGAAATTTTAACACATGTGCCGCCAAGGCATTGTGGATGTCTCCCCTTCTGATATCTCCTATATGCCGTAAAATTATCTTTCTAAAGTTCTGGTTGTTTTTTCCAACATAAAATGAGGGACAATCTTTGCAAGTGGCTAGGTAAACAACATTTTTTGTGACACACGTAGCACCTTGCAGTTAAAAATAAAATCTCTGTTCATTCCTGGACAGCTAAACATATTACTACTATCAATATATCTACAAGCAGAACAATTACCACATTGAAAGGTTCCTTTTCTTCCTACTATAGTGGATCTTTGAAAACCATCCTTCATACATAGGAGACGCTTAATATTTTTCTTATTCTTGTAACTATAGTGCGGCTGATCTCCCACTATACAACGTAGCTTGGAGTCTTGGGTAAGAATCGGCCAGAATTTATCAATAATTTCTTTAATCTGCCTATTATCTGTGCTATAGGTGATACATAGCCTCATAGGAGCTGGATTATGTTCCTTGCTTTCATGAACTACGGTTCTCTTTCTGTTCCTCAAACATGGTTGGTATATATCCATTTCAGTGTCCCTTTTCGAGTATCCTCGTGCTCATAAGCAATTTTGTAATTGAGTCACCTCTTGCTGAATCACACACTCCTGTGTACATCTTTTATTAATTCTTGTGATCTCATTCTTCATAATATTATTAGTTACATATCTCGGATGCATACTACTTTTATGGAGATAATGATTTCTCCAGGTAGGTTTCCTATATAGTGTTGTCTCTATCTTTCTTTCCTGATTAAACATGATGTTCACATCTAAGAAATTCACTGAATCACGTGACACTTGGCTAGTAAACTCCAAGAATGTTGTAGTTCCATTCAAGTAGTTCAGAAACATTGAGAATTGTTCCTCATTCCCGCTCTAGAGAAGAAAAAGGTCATCTACAAAACAGCCATAGAATTTTACATTCTGTAACCAAGGATTACAATGACCAAGAACATATTTACTTTCCCAATCTGAGAGGACAGTGTTCGCATAACTATTGGCACATGGTGTGCCCATTGCTACCCCCCAGCATTGTCAGTAAATAGAATTACCATAATGAAAGAGATTCGTGTCCAATACAGTTTCCAATAGTGAGCATATTAGATTGATATTGACATTGTCCTTATCTTCTTCTTCCATGACCTTTCTTACTGCTTCTTTTCCAAAGTTATTGGGAATTGAAGTAAATAAGCTCGTAATGTCCATGGTAATCAATAATATATCTTCTCTCGCTTCTAATATTTCCATGGTATGTGTCAATTTTTCCATAAAGTCGTCAGTATCTTTAAGAACACTGGGAATTCTCAATAGTATTTCTTTGAGATTTTTCTATACAAAAAGTGACATAGATTCTGTTAACCATCCTTGGCCTGAAACTATGGGTCGTAATGGTGGATTTATAGAATCTTTATGCACTTTAGGCAATCCACTTATATAAGGAATAGTTGGATGAGCCACCTCAAAGAACTGGTACTGCTCATTAGTTATGCTACCTTCTATGAGCATGGAGTATAATAGATCCTGTGTCTTATTAATCATCCTCTCTAATCTTGTAGCATCAATCTCCTAATATGTTGCTGAATCTCGAAGCATATTAACCATCTTCACTTTATAACATTCAGAAGAGAGGACTACTATGGCACCTCCCTTATCTGCTGGTTTTATCACGATCCCATCATTTCATTGTAAATCTATCAAAGCTTGCCTTTCCTGAGCTGTTAAATTATGATAATGATGGAAATCCTCACTCATTCTTAGTTGTTCTACTGCATCTATGCACATACGAGAAAATAGCTCCGCTGCTGGAAGATTCATAGGTACAAAAGCACTTGGCTTCCTAAGTGTCTTCATCTCTTGCTCTTTATTCCCAAAAATGCTTCTTAAAGTTATATTGCGTGCAAAGTATCTCATTTCTATGGCAAATTCACTCAAATCCGACTTTAAGGAAGGAATAAAAGTAAGTCCTCTCTCCAATAAGCTTACTTCATATTTACTCAGACAATATGTTAAAAGATTGATGACTAATGAATTCTTAACTAATTCATTACTTTCTTCCATTTTCTGTCTTGGCTCATTGATCGCAGATTCCTGTGAAAAGTCTGTTTCAGGAAAACCAGCAAGTGTTGGTTTAATGGAATGTGATTCACCCCTCTCTTAGGGAGGGTGTCTATATCCTTGGTCTTATCTACCACCTCTAAGGGGGTATCTACTTCATTACTTTCATCTCCTTGTTCCAGAGGGATATCCATGTGGATACTAGATCCTTCTAAAATTGTTCCTCGAGTCCTTTCCATGGGCTCTAATTGAATAGATGTAATCCGCAGATTTTCTTGAGCTATATTTTCTTGGTTACTGGTTAACTGCCTCCTTCTACTATTGTCTCCTAAAATACAGAAACCTGTGAAACTAAGTGGATAGTGAATCTATGAGCAGACCGAGCTCCTGGCCTCAATGCTATCATTCCGCTTAAACCCATATTAAAAGCAAGAAGACCTACCATTGGTTGAATGATAGGCGTGTCATCAACACATGAAAATAAGTGGATGAAACAAAATTTTAAGAAGGTGTTGCCTTTTAATTTGAATCCTATTGGTCAATACTGTAGTATAAGTTTAAGGAACAGTGTCCCTGTCCAGTACGATCTGATGAAGGAATTTCCGAAAGCGCTTATCGTGTGTTTATGGGACATCTTATCAGTACTTTATACTTAACAGAACATCTTGTCACTTCATTTTGCTGCCCAGTACTTTGATTTAAGAACAGCTCGCATTGCTGAATACCTCTATCAACTGCAAGTTTTGTTTAAAAGAAAAACTGGTTATTACATTTGATGCTCAGCATTCCAACTGAGGAGCTGCTCGTTTGCCGGGTGTTTTGGGCTTTGCTGCCTAGGACTTGGGTTTGAGAGCTGCTCGCATTGTTGAGTGTCTTTGTTGGATTCAGGTTTTGTTTGGGAGAGGATTCATATTTGGTGCTTGTCACTCTTGCAGATGAGCTGTTTGCTTGCCGAGTGCTTTAAGTTTGCTCTAGCTTTGTTTAGCGAAAATGGGAGAGGACTCATATTTGGTGCTTGGCACTCTTGCAGATAAGCTGTTTGCTTGCCGAGTGCTTCAAGTTTGCTCAAGCTTTGTTTAGCGGACTCTGAACTGCTCGTTTGCTGAGTGTCTTAAGTTTTGTTGCCTAGCACTTAGGTGTAAGAACTGCTCATATAGTTGAGTGTTTTCAGCAAACAGAACGGAAAACTGACACTAGGTGCTTAGCACTTTAAGTGAAGAACTGTTTGCTTACTGAGGATCTCAAGCTTTTCCAAGCTTTATTTAACAGAAATCCAGTGTCTAGCTTGTTACATACTGTTGCTAAAACACTCTGACGTTGAATATTTAAATATTAAGAACATTATTTTGAAACTTGAGAGACGTTAACAAGTTTCTACATTTGTGCGTAACAAATAGGAACGCCAATGCTTTTTATACAGCGTTCTGCTATACGAGCAAATTTGGAATAACAACAGGAATTGTAAGCTCATCTTATTTTAAATTGGAATTTGCATTTACATGAGCATTTGCCTTTTGGTTTTAAATATCCAGGCATGTTATAGGCTTTCAAGAACTTTAATTGCAACAAGATATACTGTTTAAATTTGCATCAATACGGACTTCTGCATTTTGAAAACGACAGTGGTCCTATCAAGAAGAAATTTTTGTTTGGAGGTTATTTGAGCATTTTAAATACTTTAAGCATTTTTAATAAATAAATATGCTATTCTATTTTATACCTATAATAGCTGTGGAGTAGCAGTGTGATCTTATTCATTTGACTTTTGCCCTTGACCCTTTTAATCTTTGCTTTTATCTCCATAGCTCTCAACCTCTTAGGGCAAGAAATCTGGAAAAAGTAAAAAAAATAATGGCTAACAAAGATCCAAAAATAGGGACAAATTTTAAGTATTGCTCTTATAAACTTGGAAAGTTGCTAGAATAGCATGATTTGTGTTATGCATTTTCTGAAAGGTATGAAGTCTGAAACTCAAATGTATGTCATTATTTAGTGACTTCAATCCTCAGTGATTTGCCAGAAAATCACAAATTTTTATGAGGAACAGATGAAAATATGAGGCAAAAATCTAGACATTCTCTGGAAATCTGGACAGTTGTCAGGTATGTTTTTCTCTGATTCTTAACTAAAGACATTGAGAATATGCCTGTAGTGGTTGTTAAGAAAGATATATTTTGAGAGGAATACAAGGTATAATAGGATAGAATAGCAGGATAAACAGTCTCAGAGCATTAACTAGGTGTCTATAATTTAAAAAATAGAAGTCTAATGTTTTCACCTAATGCCCTGGTCTTAATTCTAGTAATCTGTAAACTTCTGCAAAGCTGCAAACAGAAGTCTTGAGACCTGTTTAGGAAATAACATACCAATGTTCTGGTTTTCTCATCAGGATATTAACCCTTTTCGGATAGTCAGAAGGGTAAAATACATCTATTTAGTTGTCAAAATGAAATGTGGCATTATGGTAGCAATGTATGGGGATTATGTAAAACATCTGACCTCACCAGTGGATTTGCACAGCTCTCAGAATGTTACAGAAGTAGCGTACATTGACAACCAGTGCTGTCATAACATTCTAAAAGAATTGTGTGAATTTTTTGGTTAATTCTGCTAAAGAGGGATGCTACCCCATTATTCCATCCCCACTGCCTGTCCAGATGTTTTCAGAAAATAAAATAATGTTGTATTGGCCAGTAATGGTGCAGCATTCTCTCTACACATTTCCTTATATAGAATTACCAAATCACTTAAATCAACAGTGTAACACATTAAAGCACCAGCAGGTCCTAACTGATTGATTATTGTGTCTTCTCGTTAACAGACTTGTGTCTGAGCCTTATAAATATTCAGTGACTGCAAAGAAAGTCTGTTGTGCATGGATACATCACATTGTCAAAACCACAACTTACATAAGGCCACCCCACTTTTCTTCTGTGTGCCTCATGTTGCGGTCCATGCACAATCCGAGTAATTTTGTATTTGAGAGGTGGGGGGAGGGGTTCCGGGTCCTGATTTGTGCATAGAAATTAGCACAAATATCTGAGTGAGAAACAATGATCCAAGCACAGACTGACATTGTTTTTAAAGATTATTTTGATTTAGAATCAGAATTCAAGGTCTTGTGTACAGATTTCCAAGTATTGCAAGGCATTTACTCTTGGTGCACTTTGCAATGACAGAAGGTGCTCGCACTGATGTTGTCAGCATCAGCAGCTACTTCCTGATGTCTTCTGTCTGTGCTTTTAGTAAGGCACTGAACTCCAACTATTACATAAGTCATCCCAATATTCTTTACTGCAGTTATTAAAATCTCATTGTTATAGCTGTTAGGAAGTCCAACAAATCCTGGTAGTAAATGCATCTTTCCCTTTTTAGAAAGGCAGCAAGTCAGGTGCCCTTGTTTATCCCATTAAGTGTAGCCAGGGTCAGTACCAATCACAACAGTGAGGCTGCTTAGCAGTGGTGTTTCACTAGCTATCATCAGGGTGTGACAAAAGCCCCACTCTACATAACTGATATGAGAAGCAGTTATTTTCGGGGCATCTATAAAATGATATTGCTACTACCCACCAACAAACTACAGCCTGTACATGACCTGACAGCTGACCTTTGGAAGTACACCAGCTAGGCTAGACTCACTATTATTTCTTTTCTTTTTCCCTCCCATGGAAAGAATACCAGTCAACTGTACATTACTTTATCTTTGGCTGGCATTCCACTGAGTTATGTCTATCCCTAAATTAGGATTGCTGACAGCACCTATGAAAATCAAACCACTGCACTTGTGGATAAGTCATGGTTGTTCATTTGCATCATCTGAACAGCTTGCGGTGTAGAGGGCGAGATGGAAAGAAACTTGTCAATGACTGACTGAATGCTCTTCGATAGCTGTTGTTACTATGTGACTTTGTCATGTACTGCGTACATACCTCTTAAATGTTCAGTTTTCACTGAATGTCCAGATTTTTGGCTCATATTTTTAGCCTGTTCCTCATAACATTTGCGGTTTTCTGGCAAATCACTGGGATGATATGAGGACTGAAGTCACTAAATAATGACATACATTTGAGTTTCAGACTTCAAATCCTTCAGAAAATGTATGTTAAAACAAACCGTGTTAGTCTAGCAACTGTATAAGTTTATAAGAGCAGTATTTAAATATGTACCTATTTTTGGGCCTTTGTCCCTCATTTTGGTGGGCTTTGTCCAGAATTCTTGCATTAGGAGGTTGAAAGCTATGACTGCATAAAAGACTGACTCCCTCTATATTTTTCTCTCTCTTTTCTAGGTTTCAAATGTGTCATATTTAAAGTACATTTCACAAGACTGGGACCCAGTTTTGAAGATCATCAAGATGTTTCAAGTTCTCAGGAATCCATCATGTTTTTCATCCAGCTGCAGGCAAGTGGTACATAACCTCAGAAAAGTAAACCTGTTTGTTTATACAGGGACAGCTGGGAAAGTCAATTTACAAAGTTGTCAGTAAGCTGGTAATGTCATACCAATATCCTCACTTATATCTTTACAGATTCTTGGATCAAAAGAAAAAAAATAACACTGGTTAACGGGAATGGAAATAAATGTAACTGGGAGAATGACAGTAACTTTTCATTTACTGGAACTCTTGTACTTCAAGCAGTAGGACTTGCCTCAGATGTGCATTAAAATTAACAGCATTCTTCTTTCAATGATATTTATTCACCAGACTGAGTCACCCCAACCCCACCCCCACCAAAAGCCTTTTTCATAGCATACAGTAGGGATGGTAATTTTTAATGCTCAAACCTCATAAGATTTGTAGAATGGGATTGATGCAGATAAAGGTTTTGGCTTTGAATGGCATTAAATAAAGACGCTGTATTACACTCTCACTTTGAGAGTCAGCTCTATTAATTTTCCTGTTCTGTAGTACCACAGTAGTGATTTCAAGGACTATGCTGAGACAGAACTTAACATTTCTGCTCCAGGAGCTCCAAGGAGAGATCGAACTGTATTATTCTGGTGAGGTCGCTATTCTATACCTTCCAGGAAAACTTGTAATACTGGAAGACTACTGTGTAACTAACCTGCGATATAACTTTATAATGTACAGGAGTGAGCATGCAACTGGGGTACAAGTCAAGACTGACAAAAGTCTAGGTGTGACATCAAACTCCCTGATGTGTAGCTGACATGCAAATCCTAATGACATGGCACTGATGTACTCCACCTGATTAAAGAAAAAAAAATTGTGTGGGTGGGTCTGCAGCCAGCTCTGTTCTAAAACCAATAACTCCTGTAGAACTGATGAGTAATGCAGTACTGTTAGGTTTTGAGCTTACCCATTTATATTGGCGGTGGCTTCAATGCTAAAATGAATGATTTGCATTTTTCTAGGAATACTCCAGGAACAGTACCCTAAGATGGTTCCACTTTCAAATCTGGAAATACTGAAATATTGAATTTTAGTATCTAGTGATGAAAATATCGAAAATGTCCTACAATGAAGAATTTAAAAAACAAACGTCACTATACTGAAAGTTCATGAAACTGAATTTTCAGCATGCAACATTCAGTTTTTTAATATTCCCTCCACCATACAAACAAAAACACAAACACAACCTTCCAGCCTACACCATAATAAGCCAACACAACACAGAAACCAACAAAGCCCAAATAATCTATGTATACACAAGGGGTCAAACCCCCTGCACCTCCCACACCCTCGCTACTTATATATACCAACTCCGAGGTCACACTACCATGACAAATACAACTAACCTACCGTTATGCACCCTACACTTCCACTGCAGACTGTCAAATGAATACCCACGAAAAGCACACACTACACATATACAAAAATGACCACTTTCAACACTAGTACACACACAAAAATTACCACTTTCAGCACTAGTATACACACACACACACACACACACACACACACACACACACACACACACACACACACACACTCACACTCACCTACCTACCACAACCCGCTCCTAAAACTTCCCAAAAATGAAAAAAATAACAAATTTCTACCTCAAACCCTTAAACAGTTAAAACCTACCTGAATCTCCGCACATAACCACACATCAGCTGCCATGTCTAAATCTCAGACCATACTGCACCTTAAGGAGACAGCAAACCACAAAGAAAACACCGCACCATGAATACTTCAGATTCGGAAATCTAAGATTCGTTAAAATGCAGTTTTGAATGACTGCACTTTTGTTATTTTCATCTTGAGATACTGAAATTCAATATTTCAGTATTTTGAGATTTGAAAGGGGAACTCCTGAGATATAGTGGCTGGACAGCTAAACAGACCATCTGACCCAGGAACTATAGGAATTTACCATATTTTGATGATTGTCACGTACCGACTCACTTAACATTCTAACACTGCAGTCAGTGTTCTACTGTTTAGTTAGCGCAGAGTATTAAAGCTATGAGCTGCTAGCATGCTACTTCCTGTGATCATAGGTTTGATTCGGAATCAGACCTTTCAGTCATACCTCTTTTGAAAGAACTTTCCTATTTTCAGACATGATTTACCCTTCTCATTATTTATCTCTTTCTGAAGGTGTGCTCCTATTTTCTTGCTTAATTTACAGCTCTACACAATTATCTAACCCCCCCCCCAACATGCACACACACACAGCATCTCTATTACTTCATCGAAAGCTTAGATTGTCAAATGTCTAAACAATGACACCTAAGCATCGAAACCTAAAAATCACGAACAGCCATTCTTTCCTTGGGAAAGAAATCTCCAGGCAGTCACGAAATAAAATAAACTTCTGAACCCAACCATAATGGGGGGCTTTGCCCCCCCCACACCCCCTGATGTGGGGGGGCTGTGCCCCCCACCCTAACTAAATATACCGACTACGAGATCACTCTACATTGGGGAAAGGGCAAATCCCTGATAACAGTCAAACAAATTCTTTCCCGAGGAAAGAATTTGCATATCTGGCCATTCGCACTTTTAAAGTTTCGATGCTTAGATGTCTATAATTAGGCATTCTACAACCTAAGCTGTCAAACATCTAATAGGAACCCCCACCCCCCACACACACGCAGTTTTGAAGCTGTTCAGAACACATTGAGTCAGACTACATGTCTAGAATATCAGTTACACCAGTAATTTAAAGAAAGAGCACGTACATGTTACATGCCTCCTTTTCAGGAACAAAAATAAATGACTGTATGAAGCAGATTCTGCATTATCATTTATTAATGGCTGCAGGTTTTGCACTTTGTCCTTGAAGGAGGATTTCATTTTTCATTATCACTTGTCATTATACCTTCTCAAGTAGCTGCTAAAAATGCAGAGACATTAATAGTCTTTTACTATACACCCACTCATCTATTAATCCAGGCATTCATGCATACATTCAACCATCCATCTGTCCATAGTCTGAACTGCTTGTGTAAGTTAGGACCAATGTGTTCTCAAGTACAGCATGACAGACCAGACCAGACGTCTGTACCATAACAGCCGCCACCAGCTTATCTTGAAAGATTCTCAGGCAAGTTAGATGATATAAACTCTCCAGTTTGCTCTGGGTTTGCCCTGGGGCTTTCTCTTCAGTGAGCTGTGTCTTGTATACCTTCTGCAGAAGATACTAGCGAGGACATTCTCAGTAGGTGCTTAAATGACCTTAACTGACCCTTAGAGAAGAAGAATAATGTCTCTACATGAAAATCCACCCAGCTTACCATGTTTCTCATTCTACTGCAGAATGTAAAGTAACCAAGCGAAGGAGCTTGATTTCAGACAGTTTTATCAATGGTGTTATCTTTTAGAATGCTACCCGACCCTCATTACCACAGGTAAGGGCGGGGACATGGACTGACTGGTAAAATGAGAGCTACAGCCTTTCATTATGCTTGCTTTCCACCCTCACTAGCATCCATGTTGTCATTATTGCATGCATCAACTGGTTAATCTGTTAATCCCATCTGCCTTCGGTCACGAACAGGATTCTAACAAATTTATGCTTCACCACTGGGGACAACTGCTTCCTTTCTCCCTGACTAGAGAAAGCCTCTATTTTGTTGGACAGACTAAAGACATCTGATAAAAAGGCGTTGACTTTCATACTAACTACTACATATCCGGCAGTGAACAACTCCAGGGTAACCTGGAGATCATAGTCACTTAAGAAGAAAAGGACAACCTCATATGCAAACAAGATGTAATCCTTTCTTACACAAAATGGACAATGCTGAACTTTGCTGTCTCTTCATATCCTTTTTATGAAAACAACA
>NC_056733.1:23821565-23867319 GCF_019279795.1 Protopterus annectens
GAATGCTTTATGGTTGTCCCTAGAATCAGTGGTGACATTGTTTTCACAGCTAGCTTTGGAGGATCTTATTCATAGGTTCATAGTTCATAGTTTAGTACTAAGCTAACTGCCCTTGCGAGCCATTTTATTTTAAGCAGCCAATTATCCTTCCCTTGTGAGACCCACCTCCTGCACCTTGTGTTTGGCAAACACCAATTACCTTAGCCACCCTCCCAACCCAATAAGGGATCTCATCTTCTTACTGAGGCTGACCAGGGAGCTCCTCCACTCATGGGATTTTACTCTCTTTTGCAACAGTTTCTTCCTTCTGTTGCAGAGTTTGTTTATGGCAGGGGACCACCAGATTGGCTTCCTTTTTTTGAAGGATAGTGTCTTGGTTCTGTTTGGGATAGCACGATCCATGCACTCATGTAAGTGCTTATAGAGTGCATCTGTGTAGGATTCAACAGTCGTAACTGTATTGTCCATCTGCATGGGTGTCATGAAGTTCGCCACTTCTGTCTTAAGAAGCATGAAGTTGGAGAAATTTTTTACCGTAGTTTCCTTAATGAGGGGTGGGGGCGGGATGTGTATATCTAGGGTGATGACTAGGTCGAGGATATTGTTGCCCCTGGTGGGGGTGTGGATACGTTGATCCAGGGCATTGGAATTTGTGAACTCCAGAAAGCATTGAGTGAAGGAGTTGGTACATGAGTAGTTTTCCCAGTTAATGATGGGGTAGTTGAAATTGCCCATTATTAGGGTGTTTGGTTGAACCCTAATATTTTCCAGTATATCAAGAAAAGAGGAGTGGGAATCCTGGGGCATGGTGGGGGATCTGTAGCAAGCTACAATTTGGATTTCATTTTTGCCCAGAGTTAGTTGCACTTGGATAAACTCTGATGCATTATGCTAAGCAACTAGCCTGGAGGTGTGGATATCCTTAATGAATATAGACACACCTCCACCTTTCATGTTCCGGTCCAGGTTATGTGGCTGAAAAGTGTGGTATGAGTTTTAGCCTGGTAATGCCGTGGTGCTCTCTGGAGCCTTGAACCCAGTCTCAGTCACTGCACAGATATCAATGTTCTCCATTTTAAGGAGTGCCTCAAGGGAGTGCATTTTGAGATTTAGACTTCTAGCATTGAGTAGCATTACCCTAATTTTTTGCTTGCCTGTTCCTGTTATGGTGGTGAATTTGTCATTTGAACCTTGCCTAGAAAAGGCACTATGGGGTGGCAACAGCCTTAGCCAGTTTCTGGAATCCCAGGGGTGACAGGTGCAGGCCATCTCTGGCAAAGCATCGTGGTGTGTCAATCATGTCGTCCCAGGCAGACAGATACTGGATCCCCTTAGAATGACACCAGAAGCTTAGCCAATTGTTGGAGTCAAGCATTTTGTCCTTGTACTGCAGTATCATTCCTGGGCGATGGCAGGATGCTACTCAGGGCCAGGGTCATGCCTGACTGGGCTACAAGATCGGAGAGCTCTTCCATGTCTCTTTTCATGTAGTCCAGGGAGGTATGTCTCAGGTCATTCACACCAACATGAACAATGACAGAATCATATTTGTACTTGCTGTGAAGTGACCTGAGTGCATGCATTATGTGGCAGATCCTGGCAGCTGACAGTCAGCTGACAGTAACTTTCTCCTTGTTTAGCCTGGTGAGTGGGACATCAGTGCACCTGACTATAGAGTCACCTATGACCGGTGTGTTGGGTATGTTGTTATGCCTTATGGGCTGTGGTTGAGTGGCACACTGAGTCTGTGGACTATGTGTCATTTGGGTTGTGTTGGGGGATGGAGGTTGCTTGCGTTTCTGCTTTGGAGGTCTCTGTTGCTTGAGCAGATTATTATTGAGAGCCTCCTCGAATGTTTTTGTGTTTCTATCTGTGGATTTTGGTGGTGTAGGTTTAGTGGGACTATGTGATGAATGTGGTGTGGTGCAAGTATTTACCTTCTCCTCTTGACTGTCAAGTTCAGTCTTGGTTGGAGAGAGCTTTACCTCCAGTTTGGCTAGATAAGTGCATCTCTCACAGGTTGTAGCGTTGGGTGGTAGGAGGAGAGGGTTGTCTGTGTACATGAGGCAATTGCTACATTGCCCCAAGATGTCCAGATTCATCATATAGACAGGAGAGAACACTGGGAGCTGACCCTTGGACATGCCTGAATAAAAAACTATTTTCCTCTAGACAAGTGAGGAAAGTGATTACAAGAGCTGTTTTTCTCTAAGCAAGTGAGTAATGTAAGTACAAAGACCGTTTTTCTCTAGATAATGAGGAAGGTTGAGTGCTGTAGTAATTTGTAGCTTATTTAGTGCTTACAACAAGTTCTGAACAAGTTCTGAGCACGAATAAGCAAATTGAAGTGCTAAAACTAAAAATCTGTATATGAACTAGACTAGTTACAGGAAAGAAACAAGTGCAAATGTGGGCTTTTAAATCAGAAAGTTGAAAGAGATGGAAACATTGCCCAAACAGCCAATAACTACAATTTCTGGGCCAGAAACCACTCCTTATGTGGTAGATAGTTTACCTAGTGCTTACCACTCCTACTGACAAGCTAGCAGGCTTCACTCCAAGACAGAAAGGTTTGAGGACCTTAGGAGCTTACAAACAATCCTGGATACAGCAAATCTGTATCTGGACTGGACTAGTTACAGGAAAGGGGGGAAACAAGTGCAAATGCGGGCTTTTAAATCAGAAAGTTGAGAGAGATGGTCAGTCATGCAGTACAAGAGAAGGAAGTTTGGTATTGTAGAGGAAGAAATGGTATGAGAAAGGTGGGGAATAGAGAAGGAAGGTAGTATGGTGAAGTAGAGGGAGAGTGGAGACTAGTAAGGGAAGGGTGAGAGATGGAGGATGGAGTTGAAGGATGAGAAGAGGAAGTGTCAGATAAGATGTTCACTTGGGAGCTTAAAAGTTTCATTTACACATAAGCAGATGGACAGATCACATATTTATGGATGTGGAGAGGGAATGTTGTGATGATAATAGGTACTGCCAGCCATGCCAGGGAGATGTAGGGCAGTGGATGTAAGACTTGTGTCAGCATATCTAGCTGGAATTTTGTAAATAAGTATATCTTATTTGTATATCAAACTGATGTGTACACATGCTTGTGCTGAACATGTATTTGTGAACTCTGCTTGTGTTGTGTTAAAATGTATCAACAGCGCACCCTGCTGAAGTGAAGAGAAATGTACATGTATTATGGTATCTGAATTAAATGTATATGTTTTAATAGAGGACACTGGCACAACAATGGTTAACCAGCTGGCTTATTTTAAGAATAAATAAATGTAAATGAGCTGTTAAATCATTGAATGGCACCCCACTCTGCTAAGTAGGCCTGGAAATGGAAGCAGCCATTATCTCTTAGCTTTTGTAAAGAAGGGGCAAAGTGTTTCTGGCTCCTAGGCATTGCCATATAAGCTCCAAATGTGTATTGTAGCAGTCTGCTAATGTCCTGTCTCAAATTTCAGAAGGAGATATTATGGTAACGTATAGTAAGGTGAACAGATGAGGTCATTTTGCAAGTTATTTTGGATATTATATTTTATAGGGAATAATCTCAGAATATAGAGTATTCTGTTTGGGAGCCTGGCTAGAATGACTGCTCATGTATTTCAGCTTGCCTTGCCCAAGTCAGTTGTTAAGGAACAGTAAATTCTCTTAGATTCAGACAGGAATATAGTGAAGCTTAGTTTAGAGATTGCTTTTCTTTATTTGTATGAGTTTGTCCATCAATATTGTTTTCAATATTTTCTGTGAATTGAACTCTGTGGTTTACTGTGAATATATGTTCAGTATTTTAATGCTCTTTTATTATTTATTATTAAATATATTTAAAACTTTTATCTTGGCTGATCCTGTGGACAGTACTTAACATTTGAGAGTACTTATATTTATTTGGTGACACTGTGTGAGCCACTCCAGAAGGTCTAGCCATCTTGGTGAACTACTACCATTTGTATTAATAGTAATATTACAATATATAATTGGACACCCTTTGTTAAGGTCAATACCATAAACGGAACGTGAGGGCCTGTGAAATTTCCAGTTACCAAATCTCCGTAGTGTCACCAAAAAGATAAAAGCAACAAGGCAAAAGTCCATAATAAAACGAACTGCAAAGCAAACTTCACTTCATAAATCCAACGCAATACCAACGAATATAATAGGAACGTTCTTTATTCACATAAAACAAACTCAGTAAGCGCTTTCACCATACACGGCTTCTTCAGACTGTAACAAACATTCTAAAACACAGTCTTTATATACATTTACACACAGGTCTAAACAATCATTCAATCAGCCTGTAATATAATTATTTAAAGGAACCATGAATGTGTAAACCCTTTCTAACATTCTTGTTTAACTAAAAAGTAGTTCTGGATCAATAACGAACCACTACATAATAATACTATGTGAACAATACTTTAAAATATATGCATTACATATAAAAAATATATATACATTACATATAAAAACATTACATATAAAAATGTTGAACAATTTATGTTTAACAATTTATCTAAGAAACTTTTTATATTTAATTAAAATACATCCCACAAAAATAGATGCATAAATTAATGCAAGAACCTACTTAATCTTCTACTTTTCAATATGGGATGGATACTAACTTTATCATTGAGACCGGGGTAAGACTCTGCTCTACATCTCAGGATCCACCTCAATTCCATTTCCAACGTATAATTCTCAATATCTCCCCCTCTGGTATTGCTATGGATGTATTGCATGACAAGAAAAGTAAACGTGTGTTCCTCACTGGTGGACATCTGATGTTTCGCTAAAGCATTGTTAGGGTCCTTTACCCTCATTTTATAGCAATGCTCCCTAATTCTCTCTCTTAATTGCCTGTTGGTTTTACCGATGTAAAACGCAGTACAGGCGGAGCAAAGTGCAAGGTAAACAACATTCATAGACTTGCAATTTGTCCCTGTCATAAAGGTAAAAATCTGCCCAGTGATAGGTTGCTGAAAGATGGTGCTATCATTAACAAGTCCACATTGGTTACAATTACCACAGGCACTAGTATTTAAACCAGAATTAAAATGTCTAGTACCACTTCTGTGGCAAAGAATCTCCTTGAGGTTCTTCTTATTTTTATACATGTACTTTGGTCTTGTACCTACCACTCTCCGTATATCCTCATCAACGCATAAAACTGCCCAGTGTTTCTCAATGATATTTCTAACATTATAAACATCTTGGGTATAAAAGACAGGTAAACTAACACCAGTATCCCTATTCCTTGATGTATGCCCATTCCTTCCAGATTCATTACTCCAATCATTACTTGAGAAGTATGGACGGGCTGTGGTAGTTCTTAGTCCTCTAGTTTCTCTAATGACCTTATCTACTTCGAACCCGTTGTATGATCTATCTGTTAGCCTAACTCTCAAATTCGAGATCTCTTCATTATAGCCCTCATCTATAGGGTTAAGACGAGAGGCTCTCATGGCTTGGCCTCTCATTACATTGTTAAAAACATGTAAGGGGTGCATGCTCGTTCTATGCAGTAAGGTATTCTTATAACAACTCTTCCTATGGACTGCTGTATTCAACAGTCCATTCTGTAACCTTATTAAATCTACATCCAGAAAAGATAATCGATCCCTGGAATGAGTCATAGTAAATTTCAGAAATGGAGTCGTATTATTCATAAAACCTGCGAACTCAAATAGCTGTGATTCAGTCCCCTCCCATATTAAAAAGAGGTCATCCACGAACCTCTTATAGAATCTTACATTCTGTCTATACAATGCATTAGGTAACAGTATCTCCTTCTCCCAGAAAGCCATGACTAGGTTGGCGTAGCTATTGGCACATGATGTGCCCATAGCTACGCCATCCCTTTGCAAATATAAATCATCAGCAAATAAGAAAATATTATTTTCTAATATGATTTCAAGGAACAGTGCTAATAGTTCAATCATATTAGCTTCCAAATCGGAATATTTCCTCAGATATCCCTGCACATATTCAACCCCACAATCATTGGGAATGACCGTGAAGAGACTGGTCACATCAAATGTGACCAAATAATAGTCACTGGTCTCATCCAGTTTGCTGACACAAGGTGAAACCTTCACCCGAGACAATGGGCCTCATGGGAGGTTTCGACAAACTCTTGTGAACTTTGGGGACACAACCATTTTCACTATATGTTGAAAGACATTTAAGACCAGTGATAGATTCGAATGATGTCATCTTGAGAGATAGTAAAGAATTTCTTATAAGTTTGTATGATTGTGTCAGCAAACTGGCAAAAACCACACTCTCCAAAGCCAAGAACACAGCATCCATGGGACCAGACAACATGCCAGGCTGCGTTCTACACGAACTACAGAACAAACTGGCACCCCACCTAAGTACCATGTTCAATCATAGCCTCACCTCAGGCTTTGTGCCTGCTGAATGGCGCACAGCGACAGTTATCCCACTCCACAAGGGTGGAGCCACCACGGACCCCGGGAACTACCACCCCATTAGCCTGATGAGCCTGGTCTGCAAGGCCATGGAACTTATAAACAAAGTCATTGGTAATCTCCAAACTTTGGACCCCACCCAGTTCAGGTTTGTAAAAGGCAGATCATGTCTCATAACCTGATAGACTTCTTTGAAGCAGTCACCAAAGCCATAGACAAGGGTAAGGTGGTTCACACAGCCTACCTAGATCTTGCCAAGGCTTTCGACACCACCCCCCACTCTGGAATTATAGACAAACTCACTAAACTAGGTATAAATCCCTATGTCACAAAATGGGTTGCCGACTGACTCACTGATAGAAACCACACTGTGAAAGTAGCAGACTCCAAATCCGACTTCAGACCAGTGACAAGTGGAGTACCACAGGGTTCAGTCCTGGGTCCTCTCCTGTTTGGTATCTACTTCTCTGAAGTACAGGCTAACACAGAAGGTCTTAGGCTAACAAAGTTCACAGATGACTGCAAACTAGGAGCCATAATTGAAACTCCTAACGATGTGGACATCCTACAAAAGGGCCTCACTGAGACAGATGCCTGGTGTCAAAGCCATGGCCTCAAGCTCAATGCCAAAAAGTGCATTGTCAACCCCTTTGGTAAAAACTCTGTACCCATGAACTACAACATAGGTGGTAGTATACTTAACACCGAAAGTGTGATAAGTGACCTTGGGACACAGGTGGACAGTAGTCTCTCCTTTGATAATCATATCGCCACAGTAGTCAGGAAATCCTGCTACGTGGCACACCTCATCACAAAAGGTTTCTCATCCAGAAAAAAAGAGGTCATTGTTCCCCTCTACTCATCACTCATTAGACCCATTATAGAGTACAATGCCCCTTTTGGTATGTACCCCACAAGACATCTACAACAACTGGAAAGGCCACAGAAATACCTCACAAAGAGGATTACCGGCCTCAAACAGATGCCCTATGCAGACCGTCTCAAAAAACTCCAGCTTTACTCCATCGCATATCACCGTCTCAGAGGTGATCTCTGCCTAACATACAAAGCTATGTCAAACCGAGAGCTGTTGGACATGCTCCACTTAAAGAAATCCCAATCCCTCTGATCTACATGCTCTAGGGACCTAAACCTTGTCACCACAATATACAGAACATGCCGGAGGGATAGATTCCTGTCCCAGAGACTTCCCATTCTCTGGAATAAAGTTCCTATCTATATCAAACAAAGCTCCTCAGTACCACTCTTCAAGAAAAATCTTGATGATTGGATGGGAAATTGGAAATTCACCCTGGGGATCACTTCTGTGGCTGTGCTTGACAATGGCACAGGAAAATAATTTTTTTGGGTGGCAAAAGCCAGGGTACCTTTTTGTCTGGGCTTGTATAGGCCCCAGAGCTGATAGCCAATACCTACCTATGAGCCTACCTATGTCTGTACATTAACACAGTCCTCTTATTGACCTGCCACTGTGTTAAGGTCTGCTCTCAAGGAAAAGAGCTAACAAAAATCCTTAGCAGTAAAGTTCTTTCAAACTTATCAACTACACACTCTAAGTGACTGCATTCACATTCATTCAAATCAGGCTGTTTGCTGTGGATGTGAGGTATTGACAGTTACTGGCCGATTCCAGAAGTAATGACCATGCTCAGAGATAGCCAATAGAGTGGACTTAATTTTATTTAATCATATATTGAGTAAATTGACCAAAGATTTCCCAGACTGCAGTGCCTGACGCTTTTGTGCAAAACAGGAGGACCTCTTACCAGCCACTTTAAGAGTCCTGTGCACAAGGTGATTAGGCCCACTCATCATGGTGATTAATAGAAGTAATTTATACATCCTACTCAAACAAAGGGAGGATATTATTATTATTATTATTATTATTTTACATTTGTTGACCGGGCTAGTCTAACTGGATACATGTCCATTTTCATTAGAGGCCTGGGGAGAAAAGCTCCAAGACACATACAAAAAACAAAAAGAAAGTTGCAACAATTCAAGTTAAAACAGCTCTTGATAATAAAATACTAGTACAGTACTCATCGTGAGCAAGACACAAACAGCAGAGTCTAATGTACAAGAGGTGTTACTATTTACATATCTACATATATTTAAATTACAATAACATGGTCATTTGGTTCCAAAGGATAAGGATATGAAAACAAAAAACATCCTCCTGCAGAATAGCATCAATAATTAACAGAAGCCAAACAAAGAAAGGAACTGGGGTATCTAGCCTTCTACAGTGCTGGAACTTTCCTTACAAACAGCTTAACAATGGGAAGGAATTTGTACATCGACCTTTCTAAAGGACACTAACATTTCTTACCAATAGTCAAACAAACAAAAAGAAATTAGTGCTATTTGTCTATAAAAATCATTATTCATTCCTTACCAAGAAACAAAAAGAAGAAATTAGCAATCCAGCATTTGATAGAACAATATCTTTTCATAGTAACAATCACGTATAAAGAATTGGGATATCCCCTTCTACAAAACAGTACAACTGTATTCCATCAGCCAAATACAAGAAATGAATGAATGCATACAAACAAGAACACAGGGCAGCTATTCCTTACTAAAAAAAAGCAAATGAAGGAAAGTAATCATTACATGCATCTCTTTAGAGAAGATTCACAGTTTGTACCAACGGCTAAGTAAAGGCAAGGAATCAATGCATTTATTTTTCTATAGGAAAGTATCATGCCTTACTAATAACCAAACAAAAACGGCATCAGGGCTCCCATCATTCTAAGGAAGTATCACTCATTGCCCTCACTCACAGGCAAGGAATCAGAGCATCCATTGCACAATAGTTATCGTTCCTTGCTGACCACCATACAAAGGTCAGCAATCAGCACATCCGTCCTGTTACAGGAGGGTATCATTCCTGTCTGCTAATGAAACAAAAGGGAAGAAATCAGCACAAAGCTGTTTCTACAAAACAGTGCCATTCTTTATCAATAATTGAACACAACTGATCAAACACATTCTCATCAAATTCATCCTGTTACAGGGAATGAGTGGATAAGACCCATGGCACAAAGAGATAAAGCCCTTACTGTGCCACTGATGACCTGTGCTTGATTAGTTGCACAGATGCTGGAGGGGTCACAAGGGAAAGATGGTCATGAGTGGCCAATGTCAGCTCACCCATGCTGGGTAGGGGTTAGCCTAGACTCACTGCAGTAATCAGTGCTATGTTGTATAAGCAGTGAGTCATTTAGCTGGGAGTTTGCTCATGTGCATAGGTACACGTGCACCTCGTGAAGGCCGTGATTATAAAGCATGTAAGGCTGCCATGGGATGCTGGGATTTAGGGTACATTCCCCTTCAGCAATATGGTGCTGCAACAGTGTTGCCAATCTCCTATCTGGCCGTGCATGCCTGTATTGTTAATCTTGGTGGATGCTAACGCAGATCTGGTACATACGATGAATGAGGACAGGAGCTAATGGCAACTGATGGTGAGCTAGGGTGAGGAAAAAAAAGAACTGGGGTGTACATCCTTCCTGTTACAGAACAGCATTATTCCTTACTAACAACCAAACAAAGAGAAAGAATCAGGGCATCCTTTCTTCTACATATCATCATTCCTATGAACAACCAAGCAAAGGAAAACAATCAGATATGGACAGTGGAAGGCAGAAATGAATGTTCTCAAGTATCCCATGAGAGCGAGTGAGAGACAGAGAGAGAGAGAGAGAGGAAGAGAGAGAGGGAGAGAGAGAGTGAGAGAGAGAGAGAGAGAGAGAGGTCATTTTCCAGTGCTGTATGTCTGTAGTCAGCTGTGATCTGTTTGCTAGACAGCCAGTTTGTACATGTGTGAGTGTGTGTGTCTTTGCGTGTGTGTGTGGGGGGGGGGGTACATTTTCATAGTGAGATCTTCTCTCTTTTACAGAAAAACAATTGGCTTATGCAGTGCCTTACAGCTTGTCGTTTCCCTGTAAATGAAAGCATTCCCCAAGATTAACAATACAGGTATGCAGGGCTGGGCAGGAGACTGATGACATTGGTGCAGCTTGTAAAACAGTATGCAGGAGAGGGTATCACAGATAAATCCACAGGGTCACCTGTTTGGAAGAACAACATAATGTTTGACAATGTCATCAATATCTTCTGGATATTAGCGAAAGGTGAGAATAGGGAGTGGCACATACAGAAAAAGGTTAATTCTGCCATGTTAGAGTCCTGGTGCTTACTACTTTAAATAACAAGCAATGCAAAGGACAACAGATTGATTCTAGGTTTGTGATTAGCAAAAGTTGTGGAAAAAGTATTCCTAGTCTAAGACTTAATTTTTTCCCCAAATGTAAAATCTTTCCACACAACTGCTACTAACATTCCAATTCAGACATCAAGAAATAATATTAAATATATATAAGGATTTGTCTATATGATACAGGTCATATTTAATACCACATATCACACTTCTAGTACAAAAACATGGAAAGTCCTACAAAAAAGTGATCCTCCTTCATAGTTTAACATTTGCAAAAGTTCATGCTAAGATTATGACTTTGGTGACTCACTGAGAAGCTTAACTATGTCACTCAAAAGTATTACAAGTTTGTTGCAGTTCTTTAGTAAGAAGACTGTTACCACAACTCCACGTGTTAGGTTGTGCTGGAAAAGCAGGAATTCAATCACAATTATTCAGTCCACAATATTAAATCTGTTCCATTCTATCAATATCCCCACTTCATCATCCTCATCATATGAACAGACAGTGTGTTTGCAAATCTCTTGTAACGGTGAGAATGATTCTTAACATTATCACAGGCTAAATAAGAAAGACTACTACATGAGCACACAATCCCTGTCATAAAGAAAGATGTCAACTCCATCTATCAGCAGACTTGGTCTGCTCCTTTAATCACAGGTTTTTCAATGCCCTTAGCAGGAATCATACAGAAATAGTAAGCATTATCATTGATTAAATCTGGGACCTAATACCATTTCCTGCTCCACAGATAAAGTATCAAAGAAGAGAAAGCTGGTGGATGCAGTCCTGGGTGCAACTGCTCACGACCAAGTTAAAATAATGGAAAAGGTTTATATGAAAGACTCAATTGATGTTTTTCCTCTCGGTGCACAGCCTCAGTATATCCTGAGCAAGGAGCTTGAGCTACTTCCTACACTGCAGGTACTCAGCTAGAGCGCCTGCTGCTGATGAAAAAGTGACATTACATTGGGCCATTATTTCCATACCTTGTTTTAACTTCTGCACATAGCTTCTGTTTCAGTTTGGAAATGGTCCTCCAAATGGCACACAACAAAATCCCTAGTTTGGCACTTCAAACTACGTGGGCATGACTATTGGTTATCCTAGAGAACCACACATTACAACAAGTGAAGTAATCTATATCAGAAGCAAAAACACACGTTGAACCAAGAATGAGACAGCAGTGCTAAAATGTACCCTTGGATATCTATATCAGACATTATAAACAGGCCTGAAGACGTACTTGCGCTTCTTTACTGTGTAAGAATGGAATGAGGAAATTGTGTCTCTTGGGTACATTCTGAGAGGGCTTGAAGTACAGCACTCGGCTATTTATAATGTTAGGACATCTAAATATACAGGCAAATATTTAATGATTCAAAACTTCAGTGAGGGAGACAAACATGCCAGTTAGCCAGTCATGATCTATTTAGTTTGCGTCAGTTTCTCCCAAACACCTGCTGTCGTTAGGTAATCATCTCTTCTCTTTTTTGATCGTTCATATTTTCCCGCTCCCTTTATGATTTGGAAGAATGCCCTTTCTTTGTCTGCTAAAGTTATGGTATCCAGATTTTTTTGGTCCACTAAGACTTTATGGCACATTGTGATATCCACCCCCCAAATGTTTTGCGTTTGACTTTTCAGTTTCCATGTGCGGCATTACCTGTATGATATTCTCTTACATTAGTTGTGCCAAATGTTACTTTGATTCATGATGGCTGGATATGACGATGTACTGTCTCTGTCCTTCTCATCTACTCGGTATTCTAGACAACACATGAGATGGGCTTTAAATCATGAGCAGAAGCCAGATGACACTTAGGTATACACAAAACACATATAAATGTAATCACAAATATTATGCATACATAATGAGGGACTATACAAGATCAACATGATCTACGTGTTTCTGAATTTACTGAAAAATGTGACTAAAACACACAGTGATTACAAAGTAAAATGCAGGAAAAAGGGAAATAAGAGAGCACTCTAAAATGAATGGATGTAGGGTCCTCCTGATGGTGTGAAAAAGGATGGTCTCTGGTTTATAACATGGATTCAAACGGAACTGGTCAAATTGCAAAACATAGGTTGACACTGACTGCACTCTGCAATCCAGCATCTATGCAGAAGGGCATAATACCATTAAATACAGCTATTAAAAAGATCCCCAGACCTAGAGCAACATAACTCGTTGGGCAGAAGCTAACCTTGTGGCATCATCCACATCTGCTAGAAAGAAAAATCCACTGTGAAGAGGGAAATAAATGAAAATGAGGTTTAATATTCACCTACGTGGGTTTTGTGTCAAGAATTCCACATGCTAGGGAATAGCCATTCCTGGACTAAATATTCTGTTCTAAAGCACAAAGAACGGTAACCGAGCTCATGTGTTATGATCTGGCAGTTAGCACATATTATTAAAGCTATGAGATAGTAATGAGCTTCCTTCTGTAGTCCAGGTTTAATTATTTCAACCACTACTTACCTGGAGTATAACTCCGTAATGCACTTAATCAGAAAGTACTTTGAGTCACACATGAAAAAGATGCTTTTGGTTTTAATAAACTAAATCAATAAAATAAAAATATGTGCGTGTGTCTTTGTGTAGTATTATACATCTGTGTCTGTATCCTCAGACAAGTGTAAGAAAGGAGCAAGTACAAATAATAATGAATCTGTCAAATTAAGAAATAAATACACAGTTACTAGTATACACAAGAAATGGAATGGACTGACAGCACAGGGTTATAATAGAAAGTGAGGTGTTTGGGTGTAATGATACATAAAATGTCATTCTGATGTACATCCCTTAACACAAACATATATAAGCTCACTGTACGTATTACTCTGAATCAAGCAAAAAATTCACTTCTCATTTGTCTTGCAGTCACAAAAAAGTAACAAACCTTCCAAGAATTCCCATAGAAAAATCATCTGACATCTCAAACTCCCACAAGTAACTGGCGAAAAGAAAAAAATATTGCTGTTATTTGTAAATAATATTTAATTAATGAGATTCTAAATAATAGATGGCTCTGTGTAATTGCAAGCGTTTATGATGGCAGTCTGTTCTCTCCTTCTTTTCAATTACAGGTTTGGGGTGGGGGTGGGACTGTGGCAGTGATGCTGGCGGTGGTGGGGACTTGGCAAAGGCGAATTAGAGAAGGCTTTTGTCGTGTTTAATATCAATTCATTTCGTGGACTGCTGACACAGCCGGCTCTCAGAGCTCAGAATTTATGGCTCCCTCTAATGGGCATGCTCTAAAGGAAGGAATGCAAAAAGCACTGGCATCAGCAGAAAGATGCAAAAACTTACATTTGCTGTCTTTTGTGGGTTTTAAAGACACAGGGGAGCAGAATAAAATTACGCTGTATGGGTAGTCACTTTTCCCAGGGAAGCAGGCACAACAACATTGTTTTGTCATCATTTTTAAAGTCAGAATGTTGCTTTGCCATTTCTCTTCTGTCTGACTTGTGAGAAAAAAGCAAATGCCCTCACCATTAGCTCAAAGCTACAGTTGTATTTCCTGCAGGGAAACAGTATGCCTGGCCTACTGACATTTCCTATTGTCATACAAATATTTAATGAGATATCAATACGTTAAGGCAACTTAAATGCTTTCTGAAGTATTTCAAAGCATTTCGGCTTACATTTCCCACCAGTTCTGTGTTTTTTTATTACAGATTTATTTCAGAAGCTGTACACATGAAAATATATTTATTTGTTTGGAGAGGTAAGCAGACCCTGTTGCTTCCTCATAATCTGGTCCTGCAAAGCCTTTTATAAAAACTTAAATGAAACAGTAAAATGATCCTTTTTAAAACCTTTTCAGCTATGACCTGAGCCACAGCGGGAAGGATAAATGCAGAATATCTAAACAGTTTAAAGGAGACAATCAAACAGCGTGTTTTTAAAAGATCGGTATAAATCAGAATATCCATTTACAAAAAAAACAGATGCAGCGATGGGGAGGACATGCAAACTCATACGAGGCATTGATCAGAGTTTAGGATCAAACTGTGAGCCCAAGTACAGTAGTGGACAATGTTAACTACTGAGCTAACATGCTGTACTTGAAGTATTGCAATTATGTTCAGGTTTTAAAAGCAACTCAAAGAGGTATCACAAGAGATAGAGACTTTAATAACAATTAAGTAAGAAGCAAAGTGGTGGTGAAGATTTTTCTTTTGCAGAAATCTATTCACCAAAGCATGAAACAATCAGCAATTGAATTCTAGCACATAATCATCGCTGCATTTATAACTGTATTTCAGGAATATGCCACCAGAGCAGCAGCTTACTCACAAAAGCCCTGTAAAACACGACTAAAGTGGCACTTAGTGTCACGGACTTAGTCTATAAACTGTTAATGAGCTGCTTTCTGGTGTAGCTTTTGATTCCCAAAGCCTCGATTTGCCAACTGCGTCATGATGAGCATGTCAGTTAAACAAACAGTGTGTCCAGGCATGAGGATCAGTGCATCAGTTAAACAAACAGTGTGTCCAGGCGTGTGGATTAGTGCGTCAGTTAAACAGTGTGTCCAGGCATGTGGATTAGTGCATCAGTTAAACAAACAGTGTGTCCAGGCATGAGGATCAGTGCATCAGTTAAACAAACAGTGTGTCCAGGCAGGTGTAGTAGTGCATCAGTTAAACAGTGTGTCCAGGCATGTGGATTAGTGCATCAGTTAAACAAACAGTGTGTCCAGGCATGTGTAGTAGTGCATCAGTTAAACAAACAGTGTGTCCAGGCATGTGTAGTAGTGCATCAGTTAAACAGTGTGTCCAGGCATGTGGATTAGTGCATCAGTTAAACAGTGTGTCCAGGCATGTGGATTATTGCTCTGTCCTGTTTAACAAATACATGTAAAGCTCATAAGTTGGGAATGGTATAATGGTTAAGGTGATTTCCTCAAAGCACAGGGTTTGATTCTCACCTTTATTTAGTTATTTTAGTTATTTTATTTATTTGATACTTGTTGACCAGAAAAGTCCAACTGAGCCAGAGCCCTTTGTCAGTGAAAGCCCAGGGAAAAAACTCCACATGAGTACAGAGTTCATTTTACAAAGGGAAAATACATAGTTCCATACATTGTTTTCATTACATTTTCCAAAATACATTGTATACAGATTAAAGCTCAACATGAGTACAAAGTTTATTTCATATGCAGTGTGCATATGTGCAGATAGGCACAGTTTAAACAGTAAAAACTTTATGCGCAGCAGTTATTTATTAACAGCATCCACTGTGAGTACATATATTAGGAGAGTGCAGTGGTGCAGCTGTAGCATTGTCGCCCACAGCAAGAGGTTTTCCAGTTCAATTCTCGGCTAGAGCGCCTTGTGTATGGAGTCTGCATGCCCTTCCTGTGCTCATGCGAGTTTTCTCCTGGTGCTCTGGTTTCCTACCACATTACAAAAACATGTGTCTGAAGTGTTTCTCCACGGGCCTCCACTGAAAATTGGCTTTATTCCAAGTCGGACTTTCCCAGTAAACAAATGATAAATAAATAAAAAATTATAGCAGTACAGAGCATTATTTCACAACTGCCATCAGCATGCTTGCAAAAAAAAAAAAAAAAAAAAAAACATGAAATCTGGGAGAACTATGCTATGGAGTTCCAAAACCAAGGCAGACTTTGCGTTTGAGCAAAAGAGCTTCTTTGGCTAGTAAACCTACAGCTTTGTATGAAAACAGAACAATAACTTAATTCTGTTTTCTCCTCACCAAATGTTTACCAACACTAGTGCACAAGCACAGACATTCCTGGACTTTGTCAATACAAATGCACTGGAGCAATTAGTCAGAGTATCCACTGGGGGGTAATATAGTGGATCTTGTACTTACTAATATCCGAGCATCTTGCACCATCCCTGGCATATCTTTATCACTTGTAAGGTCTGACCATAAAGAAATCTCCTTTGAAATAAAATTGAAACCAGAGATCCCTTCCACACAAGGTACCTTTAGAAATTTCTTTAAGACAAACTATCTACAATGGCAAGCTTCATATCCCCACCAGACCCAGTTAATGCCACTGAATATGAAGAAACATGCACTGCCACACTATACAAACATGTAAACAGCTGCACAGATATAGCTGTACCTCAAAGGAATGAGTGCAGGGCGAACCCCAGAAACAAGCCTATATGATGCAATCATAATATCAACAAGCTTTGTAATAAAAGGAAAATAATTTTAACCAAAAGTTAGAGAAGTAATTCCCAGATTGTTTGA
Organism: Protopterus annectens; assembly: GCF_019279795.1. Lineage (NCBI taxonomy): Eukaryota > Metazoa > Chordata > Ceratodontiformes > Protopteridae > Protopterus > Protopterus annectens. The sequence goes on from NC_056733.1 coordinate 23,838,490, forward strand.
TCCCTTATCACTGAAATAAACAAACTCAGGAGCTTAATAAAAGCCAGCAAAGTCATGTCTGAGACTAAAATAGCTATCCAAACTAAAGACAATCACAAGGCATGTTTTAGTTACATTTGTAATCTCAAAAGCACAATGCAGCAATGTACTGAGCAGATTGTGACAGCGAACTTAGTGGCCAATCAATTTAGTTGTAACTTTACCCTCTCTCCTCTCCGTCTGTCCCTCAAGATATACCTACTTTCCTCCAGCTATCACACAAGACCAAGTCTTAAAGGTGCTATCAAAGGCTAGAAATACTGCATAGATGGGTCTTTACAGCACTGGATGGATGTTAAACAACATGAATCACAATTTAACCAGACCCGTAATAACACTGTTCAATCTCAGCCACCATACAGGTTTTGTACCAGGTGAATGGAGAACAGCTACAGTCATTCCCGGCATACTTACAGACTCACTGGTCTGACCAGCTTCATATGCAAAGCCATGGAAAGACTTAGCATGGACCTGATCAATCAGGACATAGGGAACCGCCAAACACTGCACCCATCTCATTTTGGATTTGTCAAGGACAGGTCATGCTTATTTAACCTGGTGGATTTTTTGAAAAGGTCATGAAAGTAATGGATGAAGGCAAAAATGGTACATACAACGTACATTGACTTGGCCAAAACTTTTGAGACAATTTCCCACTCAGGCATATTGAAAGGCTAAGTAAACCGGGAATGATCCCCCTTTGTCACCCTCTGGATTGCCAACTGTCTGACAGCCAGGACTCAAGAAATCAAAATAGGGGAAGTTACTTCCATAAAGAACCCAGTCAACAGTGGAGCTCCCCCAGGGTTTTCTGCTGGGACTGCTCCTGTTTGGCATCTACTTTTCTGCAGTAAAAGCCAATGCCAAAGGACTCTGACTGACAAAGTTTGAAAATGACTTCAAGCTACGAGCAGTCATTAAATCCTCAAATGACTTTGCCATCTTGCAGGAAGGTCTGTCCCAAATAAGTAACTGGTACAAAAATCATGGACTGAACCAAAATGCCAAAAAGTGTGTAACTGTAACATTTGAGAAGTCGTCTATCTCATGGAGCTACCAAATTAACAATACACTCCTGAGATCTGACCCTGTTGTTCAAGATTTGGGAGCTTGTTTGGACAGTGACCTAACTTTTGACCAGCATATGTCCATTGTTGTAGGAAAGTGCTTCTATATCACACAGCTTATAATCAAAGGGATTGTGTCTAGATCTAGGGATGTCATTGTCCCCTTTTCACTCAGCCCTCATTAGGCAAATGATTGAATATAATACCCCCCTTTGGCATGCATCTGTCCAGATACCTACAACAACTGGAACACCCACAAAGATAACCTATGAAAAGGATACGAGGCCTAAACATGTCTTACATGGACTGACTCAAAGCCCTAACACTATGTGTGGTATCCTACAAACTGCTAAGAGATGACCTGTGTCTGTTATACAAGGCATCCTATGACCCGATACTGATGGTTTTACTGCACATCAATAAGTAAAATGACATCAGATATACTCTGTATAGAGATATAAACCTCTTCTGCAACATCAACAGAATGGTTTGGGGAAACAGTTCAAAGGAAAACTGTTGCTATAGAACACTCCTTATCCATATAACACACAGTTCATCCCTGTTCGTATTCAAACAAAACTTGGATCTATGGACGGAAAACAGAAAATTTACCCCAGAACTGTCCCTGTACTACTAATAGTCAGAGGCAGCTCCTAAATGCTTTACCCCATGCATAGTTCCCCTTAAATTACCTATAGGATGATCCCGGTTATTCTTATTGTGTGTAAGGTATAATTATCAACCATGAGGTATGTACGTCCAATCTCTTAACCAAATGGGAAAGGTTAATTTGAGCAGAAAAATGGAAACTGGCTAGGCTTTAAATGACCCTCAAGGGCAACCAGCCTAGTACTTACTTATGAAACTATGGACAGTAAGCACACACATTTCAGTTTATTCCCTTCTCAAAATGCAAACATTCACATTACCTAAGAAATAATATAAGGTCAGGCAACAGATTTACAAATGGCTTAAATGAGTATAAAACTAATTGTCCAACTTCAAATCAAAACTGCACACTGGAATAGGGAACCTGCTATGTGCAGATGTCCCTTTCACAAGATGACTGTACCAAGCAAAACTAAAGACACTAAAATCAAAGTTAACATTAAAAAGCTATTAAAGCAACTAACAAAACACAATCGGGAATACAACAGCATCCCATAGACTTAGACTAGCATCAGAAGTCAAAGGCAATCACAAGTATTTTTTTAGTTATATTAGGAAATTAAGGAATAACGCCCAGTTGTTCTCAGAACTTATCCAAAATAGCAAACCTGTTCAGATAAAGTATAAATAATCAATATACTAGCAAACACATTCAGTGCAAACCCCAATTACACACAGAACCTTAAACCTTCATCATATCCAATGAATACTTGAGAAAAGTACTCTCCAAAATGAAAATACTTCAGTCATAGGGCCTGATAATATAACTGGTAGCCTGATGAACAGTACAGAATGCACACTAGTGAAACAGATTCTGCAGCTATCCATGTTTTTTTGTTCCTGAAGTATGGCACACAGCTGTTGAGATGACACTTCACCAAAGATGAACCCTCCACTGACCCTAGAAACTACAGATGAATAAGCCTGACTAGGCTGATCTACAAAGCCATGGAACAAATCATAACTGACTTAATCATACCTTTCAACCTCTTAACACAAGAAATCTGGACAAAACATAAAATAATAGGGGGACAAAGGCCCAAAAATAGGGACAGATGTTAAATATTGCTCCTATAAACTTAGAAATGTGCTATATTAACAGGATTTATTTGTGTAATTTGTGTATTTTGTAAATAATATGAAGTCTGAAACTGAAATGTATGGCATAATTTAGTGATTTCACTCCTCAGTGATTTGCCAGAAAGCCACAAATTTTATGAGGAACAGACCGAAAATATGAGGCAAAAGTCTGGACATTCTGTGAAAATCTGGACAGTGAAGAGGTATGGACCTAATTAACTATGATATCAAAAATCTTAAAAGGCTTGACTCCCAGGAGTTTGGCTTTGTGTAGATTCTGTCTATTGAGTATGGTCAACTTATTTGAATTAATTAACTCAGGCTGTGGACAGTAGATATGCTGTCCCTATAGCATACCACAACCTGGCTAAGGCTTTTGACAAAATACCACATGCTAACATAATAAACAATCTGAATGAGCTCCAAATTTGCCCCTACCTAGTTAGGGGGAGGGAAATTGTAGAGGAATTGAACCCATGTAGTAATAGTGGCAGGTATGTCCTAAGTAAACATGAATGTGACCAGTGGTGCTTCTTAGGGCTCAATGCTAGGACCCTCACTGTCAGGCATCTCCTTCACAGATCTCCAAGTTACAAATGACGATCACTGGCTAACCTTGTCTGTATATGACTGCAAGTTGGTATCATCCTCAAGTTCCCTCTAATATGAAAAGTTCCAACTATAACTCACACATGTCAACAACTGTTACTCAAAAAAAAAAAAAAAAACAGGTTGAAACTAAATGCTAAAAATTGCAATAGCATTGTACCTGGTAGACAATCCCTTCATCCATTTTATAGTACAAACAGCACCCCACTTCACAATGAAAATGGCATGAGAGAACTTGAATATGGGTAAATAATTACCCTGCCTTTGAATATAATGCTGCAATAGCAATCCTTTTAGTTGGTAAGGCTGATTGCAAAGGATGTTTCATCTAGATCCAAGGAAGTTCTTACCCAGTCTGTGTTTCAGATTGATCAGACTTATTATCGAGTACAGCATCCGTTTTGAGATTTATCTTACTAAGCATATTGAGCAAGAGGAAAAACTCCAAAAATTATTAACTAAAAGAACCATGGAATTAGAAGACAAGAGCTACCAGGGCAGAGTGGAAGTGCTGTTCTTTTACTCAGTGTTCCGTATATTCCTTTGGGATAATCTGTGCTTGTCGTTAGGTCATTAACAATCCTGTATTCCATAACCTCTTATATCTCCATAAATCAAACAGTCTTGTTAACACTAGAACCAGGGATCTAAACCTGCTTCCTCAAATAAACAAAACATGGCAGAGAGACAAATTTGTCATGCTACACTTTCCCATTCTGTAGAACAGACCTTACTCAAAATTAAGCAATGCAACACACTTTCTTCTTTCAAAAATGTGTTAGGTGAATAGGTATCCACAGATGCACCCATGGTATGAATGATCTTTTGCCCCATGAAGAAGGAGGTAAGATCTAAGGGAGACTACTGGCAAGGCATAAATGGCCAATGGGCGCAGTTCTACAATTCTACAATAAAATGAGGCATCTACCACAGAATAACTGCACTACATAATACAGACTGAAGTACCTGGCACAGGGTGATTACAATGGGTACAAGGTGCCAAAGGCCTTAGCAGGATATGACCGCACCAGGTAAGCTAGTCCAGGCTGTGCTCCTGCAAACGTAGTACTAAGTAAGATACTAAATTCACAGAAACAGGTAAATGCACTCATGATATCTGTATTAAATGCAAATGTTACATCTGCATAAACAGACAGAAAATACATGTCTGCAGTGTAGCCCTGGATTTGTCTGTCTGGTGCAGAAGATTATTTCTGATGACTGCTTCCCTCAGACATCAACCATCATCCTCATGCAGTTTTGAGCTACGGTGAAAGGATTTTGTATTCCCTTCTTGAACTTCCTAAACTCCTGAGCTTCTTAGAATAAACAGTCTTTGGTAGTTTAGTGCCTGGCCTTCACCAGTATCACCATATGACTGTACTATCCACACCACATCCAGAGTTAGGGTTGCACAGAAATTCTGGCAACTTCTACTTGCATTTATATGAATTCCCATGTCCTGGTAGTCTCACAGCTTAGCCTCGCTTTATCAGCAAGGTATCTGCCACTGCATTCTTAAAGGAAAATAGAACTGATGAGTAGCACTGCTCGCATCACATGACCAAGGATTCCAACTGAAGTGTATTTATAAACACTTGTTGTAGGAGTTGCAACCCACCAATAATTCTCTTGAGCTGTTAGCCCACCATGGTGATGCATAAAGTGTTGCTGTAATCCAAGGAGGTGAATGAAGTAACAACCACAAATCTGTGACTGAATAAAACTGCAGATATAGAAATACAGAACTGTTAAAAGATATCTGAATGACAATGAATGCTAAGGACTAAAGGACAATAAGGGAACATACCAGCAATGAAATGATCAGGACTACCAAGAGGAGAAACTGTTAGGCACATGGGCCAATGGGTGCAAAGTAACCCATGAGTTTTCCAGGTCTGTTTTTAGGGGATCCAAGACTTTTCAAGTAGAGCAAACCATCCATAAGAGTTAGTCAATGTTGCATGACATGTACCATTTGGTTATGCAAATTCTACACACGAAAGTAATGAATGTGAACTATTACGTATTATTTCATCTGTGTATGTTGGAGAGGACCTCTGCCACAGGTAGACTGGTGAACACTGGTTGTATAGGTTTATATCACTTTGTCGAATGGCTATTCAGTGAATAGCCATTCGTCGCACACATTAATCGAAGCTGCTCATCAAACTGCGAATTTTAAGTAGGGCAAACAAGCGGTTGGTCAACCAAGTGACCAAAAAAATAAATAAATAAATAAAACCTGCCAAGGTGAAGAACTGCACCCCCACAACCCCCTAACTAAATATACCAACTGTAAGATCATACTACAGTGGGAAAAGGACAAATTCCAGATGGTAGCCAACCGCAGCTTTGCCCTAATTAAAAATCACCATTCAATGAAGAACAGCTTCAATAAATAGCTGTTCAACAAATGGCTATTCACTGAATAGCCATTCGATGAAATAATATAGACCCAGTTGCACAAGGTGCATCCCTCAAGCCACTCACAATTGTAGTGTATCAAGGTGTACCACTGCTTATGAATTGGCAAAAAGGTATATAAAGCAGTACACTTTCAGAGCACAGAATCAATGCACATAAAGATACCATTTGTAAATCTTACTAACACTCTGTTGCAATTTCATAGAGACTAAACTTTTTATGTACGAGTATGAGGCTTGGACTTGATTTACAGCACAGCTTAACAGCCAGAGAAAATTTCTGTTTCTATAACTGTGATGCATGGCTGCAGGTGTGATGTTTCTGTATAAATCTAACACTGTTTTTCCTGTTTTTTGTCAGACTATCACAAATCTGTAAGCCACACATAAATCTTATGAACTCTTGTTTTTTTTTCCAGTAATGAAGTTTCAGCGCTGTTGTGCAGCGGTTAGCATTGTCGCCTCACAGCAAGAGGTTCTCAGGTTTGTTTCTTGGCTGGAGCACCTTCTGTGTGGAGTCTGCATGTCCTCCCTGCAGTCGAGTGATGTTAAAGACATGCAGGTAGGTGTGTGTGAATGGGTGTGCCTTCTTTGAAGGTTGGGCGTCGGGCTAGCACCTTGGCACCATAAAAATCTACTGCCAATCATAAGCGGAAAGGAGTTCCGCTGTGGCGACCCCTAACTGGGAAAAGCCAAAAGGCAAGAAGAAGAAGTTTCAGCACTGTAGAATGTGTTATTGCATATGTGACTGAAAAGATGTTAAAGACCTATGCCTGTTTGTCTGAGTAATGTGTACAATTATACATGATTTACAGCTGTGCCTGCCACTATGTTTTTGTGCAAAGTACAGAACCTATTAAAGCACCTCTTGACTCGTAAAAAATAAATGAGTAAAATAAAATAAGATCATTTAGTGCTAGATAAGTAAACATCACAACAGTGCAATGGCCTCAAAATATACTTTTAAAAATGTTTGCCTGTTGTTAAAAAAAATAAAACCAGTAGCTTGATTCGAAATGAAGAAGGATAACACTGTGCACTCATATTGTCCAACCCCATGACACCATACACTGTTTTCAGCACCTCCATCCCCCTCCCCCAAATGACGACATACCACATGTGGAATCTCAACACGCAATTTTGGACCCTATACTGAAATCTTCTATATCTACAAAGACCACTACACCATACACAGATAATGAGATTCAAAAAACATGCAAAGATAATAAATCCCATTACCTATGCATGTCTAATCCAACTCTGCAACAGCAAGACACCAACTCCAACAATCCCAGAACAGATGTCTACCATAACATGGTATGCATGACAGGGGAATCTCAGCTACGCAAGCATTATTATGGCCACAAAAACAGCGGTCGCATGCTTTGGGACTATGCTGCTGAAGAGCAATGTTAGTTTTAGGCAACAAAAAAATTATTTGGGTCATCCTTGGTGTAAAATGAAGATGACTTGTAGGACAAACTACTTTTGTATGTGTGTGGTCCTCCCCTCCCCCAGCCTACACATGGCCTGCAGTACAGCTACCCCTGCATGTGGGACTGGCACTGCAGGCATTTGACTTGTTCACTGATTAATGCCATTACAGTGGTTACCCATTTACAGCTGGAGATGTTTTTTTCTGTGAACTGGTCATTATTTATAGAGTTACATTGTTACTTAAAACCTTTGCACTGGTGTTCCATGCAAATGTAAAAAAAAAAAATCTTGGAGAGAGATTTCCGTTTTGGAATAAGGAGCAATCAGTGGTTTGGTATTTTTCATTTGTTTGCATGGCTTGAGGAATCCTAGAGCATTTTTTTTCTGGAAACATAACTGATATAGATGGCTGTGGTGGTCTGTTACCCCAAATATTAATTTAGTACTCTGGGTTCTACTATAAATTGCTGACTTGAGATGATGATCCAAAATACTGAAACATAATGCCCAAAAGACAGAAAGGTGAAAAATGTAACTTTAAACATTTTTTACTGGTGGAAAGCCCCCCTGCACCAAACTGTGTGTGTAGTAGGGCAAGTCTCTACCAAACTTATATATACCAACTCCATGGTTGCAACAACTCAAAGGAGGGTGGGATCTCACAAAAGAAAGGAATCATTGCCAGTGCACACTTACAAATCACACCATCGATGATTTCCTACTGGTGCACACTTACAAATCACACCATCGATGATTTCCTACTGGTGCACAATTACAGGTCACATAGCAATGATTTCCTACTGGTACACACTCACAAATCAGGACTGCGGTGGTGGTGCTGCAGTAGTGTTGTCACCTCACAGCTAGACATTGTCCCATTCGATTCTCAGCTAAAGCGTCTTCTGTGTGGAGACATGCATGGATGGGCGTACCTTCGTTGAAGGTTGTGCGTCAGGGCTGGCAAACTCGGCACGTAAAAATCTACTGCCAATCATTAGTAGACCAGAGTTCCGCTGTGGCGACCCCTAACCGGGAAAAGCTGAAAGACACAAACAAACACACTTACAAATCACACCAGCAATGATTTCCTATTGGTGCACACTTACAAATCACACCATCGATGATTTCCTACTGGTGCACACTTACAAATCACACCATCGATGATTTCCTACTGGTGCACACTTACAGGTCACATAGCAATGATTTCCTACTGGTACACACTTACAAATCAGGACTGCGGTGGTGGTGCTGCAGTAGACATTGTCCCGTTCGATTCTCAGCTAAAGCGTCTTCTGTGTGGAGACATGCGTGGATGGGCGTACCTTCATTGAAGGTTGTGCGTCAGGGCTGGCAAACTCAGCACGTAAAAATCTACTGCCAATCATTAGCGGACCAGAGTTCCGCTGTGGCGACCCCTAACCGGGAAAAGCCGAAAGACACAAACAAACAAACACACTTACAAATCACACCAGCAATGATTTCCTATTGGTGCACACTTACAAATCACACCATCGATGATTTCCTACTGGTGCACACTTACAAATCACACCATCGATGATTTCCTACTGGTGCTCACTTACAAACTACACCAGCAATGATATCCTACTGGTGCACACTTGCAAGTCACATAGCAATGATTTTCTACTGGAGCACACTTACAAATCTCACTGTGAATGACTTCCTACTGGTGCAAACTTAAAAATCACACTGGCAATGATTTCCTACTGGTGCACACTTACAAATCACACCAGCAATGATTTCCTACTGGTGCACACTTACAAGTCACATAGCAATGATTTCCTACTGGTACACACTTACAAATCAGGACTGTGGTGGTGGTGCTGCAGTAGCATTGTCGCCTCACAGCTAGACATTGTCCCGTTCGATTCTCAGCTAAAGCGTCTTCTGTGTGGAGACATGCGTGGATGAGCGAACCTTCATTGAAGGTTGTGCGTCAGGGCTGGCAAATGCGGCACGTAAAAATCTACTGCCAACCAGAGTTCCGCTGTGGTGACCCCTAACCGGGAAAAACCGAAAGACACAAACAAACAAACACACTTACAAATCACACCAGCAATGATTTCCTATTGGTGCACACTTACAAATCACACCAGCAATGATTTCCTACTGGTGCACACTTACAAATCACACCTGTAATGATTTCCTACTGGTGCTCACTTACAAACCACACCAGCAATGATATCCTACTGGTGCACACTTGCAAGTCACATAGCAATGATCTCCTACTGGAGTACACTTACAAATCACACTGCAAATGACTTCCTACTGGTGCAAACTTACAAATCACACTGGCAATGATTTCCTACTGGGGCACACTTAGAAATCACACCAGAAATTATTTTGTACTGGTGCACACTTACAAATTACAGCGGCAATGATTTCCTACTGGTGCACACTTACAAATCACGCTGGCAATGATTTCCTATGGAGAATAGTGTTCAACATTCTACCTTTCACTGCTTTTCCTGACAGCAAATGAAACTCAAGAAATTTCACCTCAATGAACTTTAGTGGAGCCTCTGGTATTTGACAAAATTATGTGTTGGACAGCTCCTTAGTCTGCTGTCTGTGTTTAATTTTTTACCCTGCATCTGTAATGCTGACACAGTCAGGCAGAATGATCAAGCAGTCCCCGGTAAAGCATCAGTTAGATGCAGCAAACATGAAAAGGCGGGCAGGCCTCCAGTTATCAGCAGAGCAGCTCACCAGGAACAAATGCACAACTGTGATGAATGAAATATAGCCAAAATATGGGTATTTCCTAATACAAATCACCAAAACAGCATGACACTAGCTGATGATTGATACAGTATTCTATAACATTAACTAAATAAATATAAAACCTCAAGTGCAAACTATGGCATAATTAGAATTTACTGTAACTTATAAAAGGTCTCATTTTGGAAAAGTATGTATAATTAAAGCACTGCAATTAGTCCTTTGCCAATAGCCAGCTATTAATCTCTAAAACTGTTTGAAAACATCTATAAGGTGATGCCTGTTATTGACTGTTTCTGCAGTACGACGCTTGATGCTGAGACCTAATAAAATTAAAGTTTAGAAGAAGCAGATGCACAATGCAAATTCTTTTCTTAAAGAGTAAGTTTTAAAAATGAATAATCAAAAAACATATTAGCAGACATGTCTAGTATGCAGTCTTGTTACTATCACATGCTGTGCACAATTAGTTTTTTTCATAATTGAGTCTAACATTGCTAAGGCATTGCTATTTCTACGACAAATGTGAAGGTTATCTTCCCTTGATGAGGAAAACAAAAATGCCATAACATTTATCATATATTCATATTTTAGTGGACTAGAGATATCTTCTGGGAACAAATACAGTGAGATGCCTAATATTTTTCAAAATGAAATAAAAAGGTAGGGACAAAATAATTTACCCACCACCAAGCTTCTCTGTTGGGTGGTTATTTATAGTAAGACATTTGTGTAAAGCGTACTGCTTCATCAGGCCAGGCACGCTGGTAATTGACTGAACCTGCATTTTTCTGCATGATCCTTACCTTTAAGTTGAATGATTAATTTCATGTCAAATCCAAACTAACGTTGCAATATTCGCTCACTTGCCCCAGGACCTCACTGTTCATGAGTTTACAGAAACTGAGCAAATTACAAGAGTTCTGCTATTCAGTTCTTGTACTTCATCAGCTTAAATGGCTGTAAGTAAATAATTCACAGTGATTCCACCCTGACTGCTGATTTCTTTTTCACCAGGCTTATTTTGACAACCAAACAGAAACAGTAACATGTTTTAATACAGCTTAAATATATCAACTGTGTTTGCCTTTAAAATAGCCATGCTTAAAAACAGTCTTGATGAGAAATATTATTTCTGATCTGAGAAGCACTGCTGAATCAGTCAGTTATTAAAAAATCAGTTATTCAAACTGCATTTTGTGCTAATAATTTATACTTGTTTATTTTTACTTTTCTTATCCTTTTCAGTAGAATACAAAATATGTGAATTGTTATACTTCCTAGCTGTTGTTTTTTACACATTCAGAAGAAAACGATTAAAATTAACCAGAATGAGTTATGTTTGTTTAGTGGAGAAAACAACACCTCATTTCACTTTCTTCCTGTTTTATGGGATTCATGACGTCAACAGTCTAGTTAGAGAAGACTCATCACGTGGACAATACAGCTTGTCCTGCAGGATTCTGAAGTACTCCAAGAAACTTTGAAATATAATCCCGCCAGCATGTTGTGGGTTTATCCCATGGCATCATCTTAGTCGGCCATACTAGGCAAAATTCCAAGAGGACTGCCTGAGTCCAGCCCTAAAGGTTCCAAAGCCATTTCTGTTGGCTCCTCTTGAAGCAGAAACTCTATTCCAAGGCTCCTCTGCAACTCCGATCTCCTTAGCCTGTTATGTGCATTAAACTCAGTGATAATGTGCAGAATTCTCATTTCTGCTGATAGATCCTGTAATTTTATTTGTTATTAATCTGTAGCCACATGCATGAGGATGATGATGAAAATGGCTTGATAAAGATAATCCATTGCCTGAGAAATCTGTCAAAACACCAAAGATATGTGAAGCGCACATAAGACTACAGTCACTGTTTTCACCCTTATCTTATTGCCAGTCTCTCATTTGCCAGCACTCTTGTACAAGACTACATAGAACTTAACCTCATTACTAATGGCTACTGTTCCACTCCCTCAACTGAAGTAAACATTTGACTCTATCCTGGAAAAGCATTATGGATTCAGACCTGGAGGGACTTGTTTTTAAGTCAGTGCTTACATTCAGTAATGAGTCGCTTAAGCACACAGCAGAGATCATGTTCAGATGAAAAAAGAAGGTCAACATTATCAGCAAACAGCAGAAATATCACTACTATGTTGTCAAACTAGATACGCCACAATCTCTAACTACATCTTGATGTGCTTCCCTTAAAGTTTGTACACTGCAGTGGTGGCAGGATCCCCCCCTGGGTGGAATAAAACATATTTCCCAACAAGTTTAACTGTATAGCACATGGTAGTGATTCCAGCACTACGTGCTTCTGCATGGCCCCCCACAGCACATGCCAGGTTATTCTGTCTATGTGCACAAAATAACTGTAAACTGAAACAGCAAACACTTGTGATCCAGTCACATATTTGTACATCAGTAACATGCTGCTCCACTTTACATTTGCCTGATCAGACTCTCAACTGCTTGCCCTGAGTCACAAGTTCAAAACCAAAGTCTTCTGTCCAGGACCCTGATAAAAACTGTTCTAGAAAGAAGGGAAATGTGATCACTGTAGCACGCACTTTGTTCCCGTTCTTTAATTTGGGGACTGCCAGCAGTTTTTCAGTCAGGAGGTGCTGCCAACACCTTCCATGTTACCCAAACTACTTCCTTCCCCTTCAATATCTCTTAAAGGAGCTGATCAACACCTGCAACATCACTACTTAGGGTGTCTATGGCCACCTCAGTAACAACAGCCACAGTGTAGCAAGTACTTTGGTCATTGCTTCTTGACAAGAGGGTATGTACAATGATTTAAGCATGTCCTCAAAATCTTCTGTCCAGTTCTGAACAAACTTACTGGTAGTGACTGGCTTTTTCTGGAACCTTTTCAGCTCAAAACGTGTGAGTTATGCTCACCTCCAACAGGTGTCAAATTGCTGAACAACTCCAAGGCCAAATAGAAATCTTTATCCATTATTTTTCATACACAAACTGATAACATCTGCAAGGTTATTATCATGCACCTTCCTGGTGGTCCAGTTACAGATTAATCAGGTTTGACTAATAAGACTTCCTAGAGGAGCTGGTGAAGGGGAGGGAGAGTACAGTGTTAGAGCATCTCCACTAAGGGAAGAGTTGGTGAAGGGTGGGAGAGTACAGTGTTAGATCATCTCCACTGAGGGAAGAGCTGGACAGTACAGTGTTAGATCATCTCCACTGAGGGAGAGTGTGGGGGATTTCCATGGCCCGCACTTTGTTACAGAAACTATAGGGAGATATTGTGGCAATACTCACTGCTTAGTCAATACAAAAGTGTAACAATGTGTTTGTTGTGTGGGGAGCAGAATACCTCATGGTCACAGGTTCAGGAATTCACATGTAACACACACAGGAGAAATTACTGCATGTTCATCTCTCATTTACAGACTAGTCATCCACTATTTAAGTTCCATTCCAACACATAAATAAAGCAAAGGTCTGTCTTGATCACAATATGATGTTCTCTTCTGTGTCTCACACCCTTTATGAAGGAATACGCCAACTGAGTAAAAAGAATATGGATGACCAGTAGTGGGGGCAAACAAGCCAGGTTGATGTAATAGAATTTTCTTGCTGCATATCCATGTTGGAACTTAACAAGCAGCATTCTGTTGCAGGAACATTAAGCTTGGCCTTATCATGATGTCCGTTGTTTTGTCAACCATGAGGTCAGAACAACTGGCTTCTAGTTTCTGATGACACTCCTTGCTTTGCTCCTGCAGATAGGCACCAAGACCTCTTGTCTTCACTCACTTGAAACCGACCCGTCTGTAAGACAGCCCACTGAAACATTTGATCAATGTGCCTATCAAAACCCCAGCAGCATTTTTTTGTAGGATCCAGTCTGGTGTCTTATTCTTTGTTCATCCATTTTTTAGACTTTTTCTACCTATTTTTCCTGACATCGCCACCTGTATACCTTCTCTGTATCACTTTTCTGCCCACCTAGCCTGATACTCTTCCTGCTGCAGCATGGCTGAGCACTAATGCAAATTATGCATTTACAAGTTGAACCTGTTACTTGTATTCTTGTTTTCTAAACTCCCAAGCTAGTTGCACAAGTTCTCTTCTCTCGTTTTTTGGTCTTTCTTCTATGTACCCGTTGAAGGTCTCTCCAGTTGTAATGCCTGCTGTTAATCTTCTCTCCACTTTCCCTTTAAATTTCCTAATGGATTTTGTTGCCTTATTTCTAATGAAAAAATAATTTCCAGGGACTCTCCTCTATTTTTCCTCTCTAGTCCACTTGCATTTAGTTTTTCTTATCACTATTCCACTGGCATTTTGTTTCCTTATCTCTATCCCACTAGCATTTACTTTCTCTCATCTCTATCCCACTTGCATTTAGTTTCTCTTACCTCTATCCCACTGGCATTTAGTTTCTCTTATCTCTATCCCACTGGCATTTAGTTTCTCTTATCTCTATCCCACTTGCGTTTAGTTTCTCTTATCTCTATCCCACTTGCGTTTAGTTTCTGTTATCTCTATCCCACTTGCATTTAGTTTCTCTTATCTCTATCCCACTTGCATTTAGTTTATTTTACCTCTATCCCACTGGCATTTAGTTTCTCTTATCTCTATCACAATTGCATTTAGTCTCTCTTATCTCTATCCCACTGGCATTTAGTTTCTCTTATCTCTATCCCACTTGCGTTTAGTTTCTCTTATCTCTATCCCACTTGCATTTAGTTAATTTTATCTCTATCCCACTTGCGTTTAGTTTCTCTTATCTCTATCCCACTTGCATTTAGTTTATTTTATCTCTGTCCCACTAGCATTTAGTTTATCTTATCTCTATCACACTTGCATTTAGTCTCTCTTATCTCTATCCCACTTGCATTTAGTTTATTTTATCTCTATCCCACTTGCGTTTAGTTTTTCTTATCTCTATCCACTTGCATTTAGTTTATTTTATCTCTATCCCACTTGCATTTAGTCTCCCTTATCTCTATCCCACTTGCATTTCATTTCTCTTATCTCTATCCTTACCTCCTTTGTTAGTCACATTGGCTTTCTCATTCTTTTTGTCTTGACTGCCCTTATTCACTTTTTCTGTACACCCTACTTAATTCAATTTATTGTTTAATTAGTTATTAAAATAACCGGTAAAATAACTTGGACTTTGTTCAGCCATAATCTGGGACACAGACAAAGGTAAATGCAACACATGTATATTGACAGAGTACAGACAGCCAAACAGAATGTTTTGGGGAGTTGGAAAGAAGCTGGTGTAAATGAAGAAAACCAGCACAGACAAACACAATTTTCTACAGTCAGTTAAATTAGGACTGAACCCCAGACATTGATACTGTGAGACTGAGTTCTTACCACTAAACCACCATGCTGCACGTTAATTACATTACTGCCCCCTTTTACTTATTCTCATTGTTCCTGTAGTCATGTGACCCCTCACCATCTATCCTTACTGCTTATGAGCATTGGGCTTATGAAATGAGAAGTAATCCTCTTTGTTTCTGCACTCATTTGACATCCTACTCCTTTTCAGACTGTTTGAAAAGCTCCACCATCATGATAAAAAACATCTTGAAACAGTTGTTGTAATTAACATGAGACTACCTTCAATGCTTGCTAACACACATTTTAGTGTGCACTGCTTGCTGCTGTGCTTCAGCCCACCTACACCATGTGAGTCATAGCCCCGGTCACATTCCAAACAGAACAGAATGGTAAGTAGGAGCACATTTTAGTATACACTGCTTGCTGCTGTGCTTCAGCCCACCTACACCATGTGATTCATAGCCCTGGTCACATTCCAAACAGAACAGAATGGTAAGTAGGAGCATATTTTAGTATACACTGCTTGCTGCTGTGCTTCCGCCCACCTACACCATGTGATTCATAGCCCCAGTCACATTCCAAACAGAACAGAATGGTAAGTAGGAGCACATTTTAGTATACACTGCTTGCTGCTGTGCTTCAGCCAGCCTACACCATGTGATTCATAGCCCCGGTCACATTCCAAACAGAACAGAATGGTAAGTAGGAGCACATTTTAGTATACACTGCTTGCTGCTGTGCTTCAGCCAGCCTACACCATGTGATTCATAGCCCCGGTCACATTCCAAACAGAACAGAATGGCAAGTAGGAGCACATTTTAGTATACATTGCTTGCTACTGTGCTTCAGCCAGCCTACACCATGTGATTCATAGCCCCGGTCACATTCCAAACAGAACAGAATGGTAAGTAGGAGCACATTTTAGTATACACTGCTTGCTGCTGTGCTTCAGCCAGCCTACACCATGTGATTCATAGCCCCGGTCACATTCCAAACAGAACAGAATGGTAAGTAGGAGCACATTTTAGTATACATTGCTTGCTACTGTGCTTCAGCCCGCCTACACCATGTGATTCATAGCCCCGGTCACATTCCAAACAGAACAGAACGGTAAGTAGGAGCACCAAAACTCCAGCATCTTTTCTCTTGGCTTTGTACAATGTCTTGTTCTCAGCTCTTTAGTGTAGCTTAACAGAAAAATTGTATAACATTTGTTTTCCCACTTTCCCACAAGTAATGAAAACGATTGTGGGAGCTTCTCAGTCCTTTGGTGTCAGGCTTCCCATTTCTGGATACCTCAGAGTACCCAGTCTGCCAAAAAACACTCAGTAAGCAGAATAATATTTTCCTTTGAAATTCAGTTGTATTCTTTGCCTTCACCCTGACCCAAAACATTCCAAGTCATGGCATTTTCAGTGTAGCAGAACCAATCACGTTACTTCTTTGGGAAGGTAAAGTGCTAAGTCTGTTGATGCTCATTGCATATAAAAAAAAAAACAAAAAACAAAAAACAAACATAAAAAAACAAATCCATCCTTAAACTACAGTTTCCTCTTTCAGAAATAATACGGCTGCATGGGGATGCTGTATGCAATGTGCCATCAAGCATTATTATGAAGCAATGTTTGTAATTCAGTTCTAATGATGGGGGAAGCATGAAACTGCTCAGATATGTCAGCCCTTTGTTATTCTTTATAAATGTTTGTAATTTAGGTAACTATAGCTTTTGGTTATAACAATATTCTACAAGAAAGTGTTCAGACATATGTTGCCTCACTGATTGGGACTTTAGCATGAGAGGAATACTGCAACGGGGACATCATCCATGGTCCTAAGTTGTAGCAACCTCAGAATGCATTATATCAAATTAGTGGAGTTCAGGGAATGTATCCCCTTGTATAATAACTGTGAGGTCTCTTCTCCAGCAAAAGAAAAGTAATGTTTTTGAGCTGAACCATTTGCAGCATGCACTTTCAGGAAAAACCTTATATGACTATGCTGTATGCAAGTGAACTTATTCACAGTGTTATGCTCACGTAGGCCTAGCACATCCATAATTCAATATATTAGCTTGTACTTTTGTGTTTCTAATTCTCCTCAAAAATGATAATGACATTAAGGACAGCAGACAATGTGCCAGTATCTTCAAATGAAGAAAAGCAAGCCAGCCTTTCAAGTAACTCAGAAGTATGGGGTTTAATTTTGAATAAATCTATAAAAATGAATCATCCCTCTGCCTTTTAATGTTTTGTCAATGCACACATACATACACAATTTCCTACAGCAATGTAGCTATGCTTGGGTGAGTTTACTGATAACATAAAACAATGTAAGGATGCATGCTGATTTCTAGCTAAAAACATGCTGAAAGAGGGAAATTAGGACTTATAAATGTTCAGCTTCAGTACTATCACAGCAAAAGACTCTGCCTAGTTTTTCTCCACAAAACAGATGAATGCAATACGCAATGCACTTTAGGCTTCCACTACTGTGTATGTACATCTATTATTGATTCATTTGCCCAGCGGTCACTTAGGACTGGGTGTAGCAGTGTAACATATTAGGGGTGGCCAGACAGCTAGAATGGTTCCAGTTGCATCACTAGTGGATAACGCTGCAAATGTAGATGAGGGTGATTCATTCATATCTGGTCTCCCTTTCCCCATTGTAGATAAATTCACTTTGGTTTTCCATATATATATATATATATATATATATATATATATATATATATAGATAGATATATGTATGTATATATATATATATATATATATATATATATATATATATATATATATATATATATATATATATATATATATATATATATATATATGTATATATATATATATATATATATATATATATACGTGGTCACCAAAGTGACATGGCATAGTGCCAATTGAGGTATGCCAATAGCAGGAATTGGAAAATATGGGTGGTTGGGCAATAAGCTGTGGCAGGAGGAAATGAGAACCTATGAAACATGCAAGGCTTTATACTTTCATGGACAGGGAACAAGGACCACAGATATGAGCATTAATAGCATCTTGTGAGGTATAGGGGTATGTACTGCTTGCTCACCTCTATGAAGTGATGGCCTCACCATGTGATAATACTACTGCAGCAGGTCTGAATGTATAGTTGAGGTTATCTCTATGCCACCAGTGTTTCATTTCATTATAATTTATGTGCTGCATAGGTAGGGAGCACTTTTTATAGCTGTCTACAGTAGGTAGAGATTGAGTAGTGAAGTCTGAATTGCAGAATATTTCTAATGCTCAGTCTTTAATTTTTTTAAACTACCAGATCTCTCTGTAGGTGCCACTGACTTTGGTTTGAGTTCTATAGACTTGATGAATTAAAGATCCAAAAAGAATTTGGTTCCGTGCTAGTCTGGTGAGGTCCTCCACCGTTATCCCTATGGTTGTCATCAATGTGTCTGGCCATCTGGTTGCAGGTCATCCTCTTTGCCTGGTTCCTTCCATCTTCCCACAGTACCCTTCTCCCGTGATCTCTGTTTTCCAATGGTGTGACCAAAATAAGTCAGTCATAACTTCATCATTTGGACTTCGAGTGACATAGCTGATTTGATCTCTTCCAAAATCGATTTGTTAGTTCTTCTGGTGGTCCACGGCCTGTATAGAATCCTTATCCAGCATCAAAGTTCAAATGAGTCAATCTTCTTTCTGTCCCATTTCTGTAGTGTCCAGCTTTTGCATCCATAATTGACCACTGAGTAAATGAGTGCATGCACAAGTCTGATCTTTGTTTTGAGTGTTATTTCCTTGCTTTCAATTACTTTGTCGACAGCCTGCATTGTAGAGTAACCAAGTGCTATTCTGTGAAGTATTTCATCCCTTCTAGTTGCTTCTCTGTTTACAAAAGAGCCCAGAAGATTAAAATTCTTTACAACTTCTATTCTATCATCTTCAAGCTCAAAATCTTCGTCATTTTCAGTTTCCATGATATAAACCACAAGATATAAAGATATAAAATACTACCAGATATAAAGTAAAAAAAGAAATCTCCATGGAATCCTTCAGCTTACCTTTTCATGATGTGGAACTATACATGCACACCATCCAACCCTCTGTCTCTCATGCATACTCACCCTGGAGTCCCAGTACCATATTCTCCTTCAGAAAGAGACAGAAACATTTTTACTGACTGGTAGCTGATCTAACGCTGAGGGAAGTAATGTAATGTGCTTCTTGGGAACTTCCTTGTTCAGTGCATTAATAAAATATCCTTTCAATAAATACTGTTACACCAGATATTCACTAAAGATAATGATAAAGTGAGTCAGCATTAAAAAGAAATAATTGAGAACATAATGTAGCAAGTAAAATGTTTACTGGTGTGCCATACATGGGTCAAATATGCAGTAAATTTACTTCCAAAGAAGCATCTTCAGGAAGTCTATCTATCTATCTATCTATCTATCTATCTATCTATCTATCTATCTATCTATCTATCTATCTTTCTTTGTTTACCGAGAAAGTTTGACTGGGATAAAAATGTTTTTCAGTAGTATCAGTTACATATTAGGATGAATACAACTTTACTGGGATTGTCTAGCTGGGCCAAAAGTGCCCATTTTCAGTGGAGTCCTGGGCAGAAAAACTCCACATATAAGACATTCGACATACAATACAGAATTTACATTAATAAAGAAATTTAGTACATATTATTGACAGCTTATACAATTAGTGAAAAAAACAGCACATAAGTAATCATTCTCAAATCAAGATATTATGCAAGCAATACAGAGTATATACATGAGAACATTCCATATGAGTAATTTTCAACTAGCAAAATTTACATAGGACACTTCATGCAGTGAGTGCAAAGCAGATATAGGAATTAGTTAGAGACTAGGTATTTAAACTTTTCACACATTTAGGAGGTGTAATAGGTTCAAACTTCATACTAGGCTATCTGCCCTAGGGCATTTATAAGCCTACCCAGAGTGTGTTTGGCTTTCGCCACCCCTTGGATTGAGTATACCGTACCCATTATAAGGTTTAGTTTACTGTACCTCTGTCTAGTAGTGACACAGAAGAGAACCCCCGGGGTAAACCTACGATCTCCCATCCACTCGTCAAGATTCCTCTTGAAGAGAGTCAGTGAGGGGCTCTGCCTAACATGGACTGGGATTTTATTCCAGAGTGAAGGGAGCATCTGGGTTATAAATCTGTCCCTCCAGCATGTCCTATTTATTTCTGTGCTGAGGTTAAAATCTCTCGCTCGCGTAGCTCTGGTGGATTTGGATTTTCTGAGGTGGAGCATGTCCATTAATTCCGGGTTGGACATGGCCTTGTATGGTAGGCATAGATCGCCTCTGAGTAGGAGGTATGCTACTGAGTAGAGCTGGAGTTTCTTTAGCCGGGCAGCATACGACATATGTTTGAGTCCCTTGATCCTCTTGGTGAGGTACTTTTGGGGTCTTTCCAATTGCTGCAGGTGTAGGGTAAGGTACATCCCAAATGGGGCATTGTACTCAATTATGGGCCTGATGAGGGAAGAGTAAAGGGGCACAATGACCTCTCCCGATCTAGATGTGAATCCCTTCATGATAAGGTGGGCAATATAGAAGGTCTTTCTAACCACTTTGGCAATGTGAGTATAGAAAGAGAGGTTACTGTCAACTTGGGTCCCTAGGTCCCTAATTACTTCTTCCGTACTTAGTGGATTACCACCTATGTGGTAATTTGTGGGCACTTTGTTTCTCCCAAATGGTAGGACTATACACTTTTTGGCGTTGAGTTTAAGGCCATGGCTCTGGCACCAGTTTTCCATTTCTATGAGACCCTTTTGAAGGATGCTTGTGTCTGCTGGAGAATCAGTTATGGCACCCAGTTTGCAGTCATCTGCGAACTTGGTCAGCCACAATCCTCCCACGTTAGCCTGTACCTCAGAAAAATAAATACCGAACAAGAGAGGTCCCAGGACTGAGCCCTGTGGGACGCCACTTGTGACTGGTTTAGAGTCTGACATGGCTCCAGCAATTCTGAACTTGTGGGTTCTGTCCTTGAGCCAGTTTGCAACCCATCTTATGACATAGGGGTTTATATTTAAGCTGGAGAGCTTGTCTATGATGCCCGAGTGGGGTATTGTGTCGAAGGCTTTTGCAAGGTCAAGGTAGGCTGTGTGAACTACCTTACCCTCATCAATGGCCTTGGTGACTGTTTCAAAGAAGTTGACCAGGTTCAAGAGGCAGGATCTCTCCTTAACAAAGCCGAATTGGGTAGGATCCAATGTCTGTAGGTCCCCAATGTCTTTGTTTATGAGTTCTATAATGATCCTCTCCATAGCATTGCAGACCAGGCTCATCAAGCTTATGGGGCGGTAGTTTCCAGGGTCTGTAGAAGCACCTCCTTTGTGGAGTGGGACCACTGTTGCAGTACGCCATTCTTTGGGTACATATCCTGTAGTAAGGCTGAGATTAAACAGCAGCCTTATGTGTGGGTTTAGCTCTTCTTGGAGTTCATACAGCACGCAACCCGGGACACCGTCTGGTCCCATTGACGCTGTGTTTTTAGCTTTGGAGAGGGCTGCTCTCACCTGGGCATCTGATATGTCAGGGAGGCAAGACTCTGCTGGGATAGATATTTGTCCTTTTGGGGGGGGGGGAATTTGCACTGAACATGTCTGCTAGTATGTTGGCAATGTCTGTGGGTTCAGTGTATTTTTTGTCATTTTGGACTAACTCTGAGCATATCTGGGAGTTTCTACCCAGGTTTCTAACATAACTAAAGAAAGCCTTATGATTATCTTTAGTGTCTTGTGCAATTTTTCTCTCAAAGTTGGCCTTGGATGATTTTATGAGTGTTCATAGTTTTTTGCTAGTACTGATCAGAGATGCCTTCCCTTTTAGGGATTTTGCTCTATCATGTAGTAGCTTCCTCCTTCTGTTGTATAGCTTATTAATGGCTGGGGTCCACCAGACAGGTCGCCTGCCTTTGGGGGAATGGGTCTTGGTTTTATTTGGGATAGCATGATCCATGCATTCTTGTAGGTGTCCATAGAATGCGTTTATAAAGGATTCAGCAGAGTGGGCTGTGGTTTCCACTGTCCCGGGGGCTTTGAAGGATTCCACTTCGGTCTTAAGAAGTGTGAAGTCAGCTTTTGAGAAGTTCTTCACTGTGGTCTTCTGTGCTGGGGGGGGCGGGATGTGGATTTCCAGGGAGATTAATTTATGGTCCGATCTTACCAATGAGGGGTATACTTCTGGTATGGAACATTGTGTCCCCATGTTTGTGATGATCAGGTCTAATATGTTTTCCCCTCTTGTGGGAGAGGTGACTAGTTGTTCCATAGCATTTGAGTTTATGAATTCTAGGAACCTTTGGACTAGGGTGTTGGGGCTTGAGTAATACTCCCAGTCTATGCTTGGGTAGTTGAAGTCCCCCAATATGATGGTGTTTGGAGAGACCTTCATATTCTCCAGTGTCTTTAGGAAGGCCAAGTGGGGTTCCTGAGTTTGAGAGGGTGGTCTGTAGCATGCTACAAACTGGAGGGCAGTTTTGCCTACTGTTAGTTGCACATGGATGGTCTCCGATGCTTCGTGCATTGCCACTAACCTGGAGGTGTGGGTATCCCTTGATGAATATGGATACTCCCCCTCCTTTTGTGGTTCGGTCCAAGTTCTGTGGCCGAAAAGCATGATATGAGGTATAACCTGGTAGTGCTGGGGTGCTCTCAGGAGCCTTGAACCAGGTTTCTGTCACTGCACAGACATCGATGTTCTCCATACTGAGGAGGGCTTCGAGAGCGTGCATCTTGAGGATTAGATTTCTGGCGTTGGGCAGCATTACCCTTAGTTTCTTTCTACTTGTGTGTTTTAGGGAGGTGGGTTTGTCTTTTGAGCCTTGCCTAAAAAAGGCACTATGGGGGTGTCAAGAGCCTTTGCCAATATCCGAAAGCCCAGGGGTGACAGGTGCAAGCCGTCCCTTGCAAAGCAGCGTGGCTTGTCGAGCATGTCATCCCAAGCAGACAGACATTGGATCCCCTTTGAATGACACCAATACTTAAGCCAATTGTTGAAATTGATCATCTTGTCTTCATATTGTGGCATCATTCTTGGTGAGGGTAAGATGCTACTCAAGGTCAGGGTCATACCGGCCTGGGCTACATGCTCAGAGAGCTCCTCTATGTCTCTTTTCATGTAGTCCAGGGAGGTACGTCTCAGGTCATTCACACCAGCATGGACAATGACTGCGTCATATTTGTACTTGCCTTGGAGTGACCTGAGTTCTTGTGTTATGTGACGGATCCTAGCGCCCGACAGGGAGCTCACCGTGACCTTCTGCTTGTTCAGCCTGGTGAGCGGGACATCAGTGTGCCTGACGATAGAGTCACCTATTACAAGTGTATCAGGTGTGTTGTTTAGCCTTAAGGGCTGTGACTGTTCGGCACACTGGCTTTATGAGCTATGTGTTGCATGTGTTTTGTTTTGGGGTAGCGGTTGCTTGGGTGTCTGCTTTGGAGATCTCTGCTGCTTAGGCAGATTTTTATTTAAAGCCTCCGAGTATGTTTTTGTGTGTTTATGTGTTTGGTTTGCTGTCATCGTAGGTCTATGTGAGACTGGAATTGTAGTGAGTGTGATTTCCTTTTCCTCCTGACTGGTTACGCCAGTACTGAGTTGAGAGAGCATAGCCTCCAGTTTGGCTATATGGTTGCATCTCTCACATGTGTTGGAATTTGTTGGGAGGAGGAGAGGGTTGTCTGTGTACATGAGGCAGTTGTAACATTGCCTCAAGATTCCCAGATTCACCAGCTGGACCGGAGAGGAGATCGACAACTGACCTTTGGACATGCTAGAATAGTATTGGGAATTCCTTTATAATTGAAAAAAAAAGGGCCAATGGGGAACAAGGTACTCAAGGGGAGTTTGTAAGGGTGTAGTGCTTTTAATTTTTTAGTGCGGACTTATATAATTATTTTAGTGAGCAAGTGCCTGGTAACTTAAATGCAATGTGCAACAGGTAACTTAAATGCAAAAACAACAAACAGTAACTTTCATTCAAGTGAAACAAGGAAATAAGTACAGTAAGCAATGCAGATATCACTAGGGATCCACAGAAGCACTGAAAAGCCACGTTTTAGGTGGAATTAGCGTTTCAGGGAAATAACACTCAAACAAACAACAAGCATACAAACAAAGCTAGATTCAGCAGGCCTGGATCTAGGCTATGCTACAGCAAACAAGGTGTACCAATTTCAGTAATAAACAGTTCAAATATGCAGGCACTATAAGCCTTTAACCAGAAATTCCCAGCTCAGAAGGGCAGAGTCCAGCCTGTCCTCCCACAAGAGTGCAGACCATGAGCCTACTTAATGTAAAATAACTGGCCTGAAGCCCACGTGCTTAAACCATAACTAATACACTTTTAGAATAACAGACACTGAGCCCTCAATCAGCAGTTCCCAACTTAGAAGGATGTAAGCTACCTGTCCTGCCACCACAGTGCAGGCCACAAACCTTCCTAATGTAAAATAACTGGTCTGAAGCCCAAGTGCTTAATCCAAAAGACTTAAAATGATAGCTACACTTTAATCAAGTTACTACCAAGCAGTAATAAATACAATTGAATACTTTAAATAATGCTTGGATTAGTGTTCAGGTTATACAAACAAAGCTAGATTCAGCAGGCCTGGATATAGTCTATGCTACAGCAAACAAGGTGTACCAATTTCAGTAAGAAGCAGTTCAAATATGCAGGCACTATAGGCCTTTAACCAGAAATTCCCAGCTCAGAAGGGCAGAGTCCAGCCTCTCCTCCCACAAGAGTGCAGACCACGAACCCTCGTAATGTAAAATAACTGGCCTGAAGCCCAAGGGCTTAAACCAGAAAGAATACACTTTTAGAATAACAGACACTGAGCCCTCAATCAGCAGTTCCCAACTTAGAAGGTTGTAAACTACCTGTCCTGCCACCACAATGCAGGCCACAAACCTTCCTAATGTAAAACAACTGGTCTGAAGCCCAAGTGCTTAAAGTAAAAGGCTTAGAATGAGTTGCACTAAGCAGTAATAAATACAACTGAGTACTTTTAAGATGACACAAAAGCAAAATAAAGTAGGAAGAAACACAAATACAGTAAAAGCAGATAAAATTTTTTTTTTTTTTTTTTTGAGTGAGCAAATGAGATTGGCCCAGGAGGAGTATCAAAGTGCAAATTTACAAAAGGGGCTGGCAGTTTCAAAGCCACCAAGATTAACACCAACACAAAAGCAGGGAAGGTGGGTGGGGACCTACTGGAAAAACAGTCAAATTCCAGCTAGATATTGCTCAATGCAACACAAACAAATTACTTTAAATCGTGTATTATTTGATAAAAGTGCAGATAAAAATCTACTTAGCTCCACTCATGCAGGTCTCAGTTGACCAAAGCTCACAGTTAAAACAGAAAACAATTCACTGTACCACTTGTATAAGACAGAAACCAAATAACAATGAAGAAAACTATCCCCACTTATCACTGGCTATGCAGGTTTTTTAACAAGCCTTAACTGAAAATACCACTTATATAAGACCTAGTGAAAAAACAGTCAACTTCCAGCTAGATATTGCTCAATGCAACACAAACAAATTACTTTAAATTGTATATTATTTTATAAAAGTGCAGATAAAAACCTACTTATCTCCATTCATGCAGGTCTCAGTTGGCCAAAGCTCACAGTTTAAACAGAAAACAATTCACTGTACCACTTGTATAAGACAGAAACCGAATAACAATGAGGTAAACTACCCCCACTTATCACTGGCTATGCAGGTTTTTTAACAAGCCTTAACTGAAAATACCACTTGTATAAGACCTACTGAAAAAACAGTCAACTTCCAGCTAGATATTGCTCAATGCAACACAAACAAATTACTTTAAACCATGTATTATTTGATAACAGTGCAGATAAAAATCTACTTAGCTCCACTCATGCAGGTCTCAGTTGGCCAAAGCTCACAGTTTAAACAGAAAACAATTCACTGTACCACTTGTATAAGACAGAAACCGTATAACAATGAGGTAAACTACCCCCACTTATCACTGGCTATGCAGGTTTTTTAACAAACCTTAACTGAAAATACCACTTATATAAGACCTACTGAAAAAACAGTTAACATCCAGCTAGATATTGTTCAATGCAACAGAAACAAATTACTTTAAATCGTGTATTATTTGATAAAAGTGCAGATAAAAATCTACTTAGCTCCACTCATGCAGGTCTCAGTTGGCCAAAGCTCACAGTTTAAACAGAAAACAATTCACTGTACCACTTGTATAAGACAGAAACCGAATAACAATGAGGTAAACTACCCCCACTTATCACTGGCTATGCAGGTTTTTTAACAAGCCTTAACTGAAAATGCCACTTGTATAAGACCTACTGCAAAAACAGTCAACTTCCAGCTAGATATTGCTCAATGCAACACAAACAAATTACTTTAAATCGTGTATTATTTGATAAAAGTGCAGATAAAAATCTACTTAGCTCCACTCATGCAGGTCTCAGTTGGCCAAAGCTCACAGTTTATACAGAAAACAAGTCACTGTGCCACTTGTATAAAACAGAAACTGAATAACAATGAGGTAAACTATCCCCACTTATCACTGGCTATGCAGGTTTTTTAACAAGCCTTAACTGAAAATACCACTTGTATAAGACCTACTGAAAAAACTGTCAACTTCCAGCTAGATATTGCTCAATGCAACACAAAAAAATTACTTTAAATTGTGTATTATTTGATAAAAGTGCAGATAAAAATCTACTTAGCTCCACTCATGCAGGTCTCAGTTGGCCAAAGCTCACAGTTTAAACAGAAAACAATTCACTGTACCACTTGTATAAGAAAGAAACCGAATAACAATGAGGAAAACTACCCCCACTTATCACTGGCAATGCAGGTTTTTTAACAAGCCTTAACTGAATATACCACTTGTATAAGACCTACTGAAAAAAACAGTCAACTTCCAGCTAGATATTGCTCAATGCAACACAAGTAAATTACTTTAAATTGTGTATTATTTGATTAAAGTGCAGATAAAAATTTACTTAGCTCCACTCATGCAGGTCTCAGTTGGCCAAAGCTGACAGTTGAAACAGAAAACAATTCACTGTACCACTTGTATAAGACAGAAACCGAATAACAATGAGGTAAACTACCCCCACTTATCACTGGCTATGCATGTTTTTTAACAAGCCTTAACTGAAAATACCACTTGTATAAGACCTACTGAAAAAACAGTCAACTTCCAGTTAGATATTGCTCAATGCAACACAAATTACTTTAAATCGTGTATTATTTGATAAAAGTGCAGATAAAAATCTACTTAGCTCCACTCATGCAGGTCTCAGTTGGCCAAAGCTCACAGTTTAAACAGAAAAGAATTCACTGTACCACTTGTCTAAGACAGAAACCGAATAACAATGAGGTAAACTACCCCCACTTATCACTGGCTATGCAGGTTTTTTAACAAGCCTTAACTGAAAATACCACTTGTATAAGACCTACTGAAAAACAGTCAACTTCCAGCTAGATATTGCTCAATGCAACACAAACAAATTACTTTAAATTGTGTATTATTTGATAAAAGTGCAGATAAAAATCTACTTAGCTCCACTCATGCAGGTCTCAGTTGGCCAAAGCTCACAGTTTAAACAGAAAAGAATTCACTGTACCACTTGTATAAGACAGAAACCGAATACCAATGAGGTAAACTACCCCCACTTATCACTGGCCATGCATGTTTTTTAACAAGCCTTAACTGAAAATACCACTTGTATAAGACCTACTGAAAAAACAGTCAACTTCCAGCTAGATATTGCTCAATGCAACACAAACAAATTACTTTAAATTGTGTATTATTTGATAAAAGTGCAGATAAAAATCAACTTAGCTCCACTCATGCAGGTCTCAGTTGGCCAAAGCTCACAGTTTAAACAGAAAAGAATTCACTGTACCACTTGTATAAGACAGAAACCGAATAACAATGAGGTAAACTACCCCCACTTATCACTGGCTATGCAGGTTTTTTAACAAGCCTTAACTGAAAACACCACTTGTATAAGACCTACTGAAAAAACAGTCAACTTCCAGCTAGATATTGCTCAATGCAACACAAACAAATTACTTTAAATCGTGTATTATTTGATAAAAGTGCAGATAAAAATCTACTTAGCTCCACTCATGCAGGTCTCAGTTGGCCAAAGCTCACAGTTTAAACAGAAAACAATTCACTGTACCACTTGTATAAAACAGAAACCGAATAACAATGCGGTAAACTACCCCCACTTATCACTGGCTATGCAGGTTTTTTTACAATCCTTAACTGAAAATACCACTTGTATAAGACCTAAAAAACTGTCAAATTCCAGCTAGATATTGCTCAATGCAACACAAACAAATTACTTTAAATCGTGTATTTTTTTTTATTT